>NC_042966.1:41472457-41574957 GCF_901001165.1 Salmo trutta | reverse complement strand
GGTAATACCTGTTAATTAGTGAAGGTAATACATCTTAATTTGTGAAGGTAACACCTGTTAATTAGTGAGGGTAATACCTGTAATTAGTGAGGGTGATAGCTGTTAATTAGTGAGGGTGATAGCTGTTAATTCGTGAGGGTGATAGCTGTTAATTAGTGAGGGTAATACCTGTTAATTAGTGAGGGTAATATCTGTTAATTAGTGAGTGCAATACTTGTTAATAATTGAGGGTAATACCTGTTAATTAGTGAAGGTAATACATGTTAATTTGTGAAGGTAACACCTGTTAACTAGTGAGGGTAATACCTGTAATTAGTGAGGGTAATACCTGTTAATTAGTGAGGGTAATACATCTTAATTAGTGAGGGTAATAGCTGTTAATTAGTGAGGGTAACACCTGTTAATTAGTGAAGGTAACACCTGTTAATTAGTGAGGGTAATACCTGTTAATTAGTGAGGGTCACACCTGTTAATTAGTGAGGGTAATACCTGTTAATTAGTGAGGGTGATAGCTGTTAATTAGTGAGGGTGATAGCTGTTCATTAGTGAGGGTAATACCTGTTAATTAGTGAGGGTCACACCTGTTAATTAGAGAGGCTAATACCTGTTAATTAGTGAGGGTCACACCTGTTAATTAGAGAGGCTAATACCTGTTAATTAGTGAGGGTAATACCTGTTAATTAGTGAGGGTCATACCTGTTAATTAGTGAGGGTCACACCTGTTAATTAGAGAGGCTAATACCTGTTAATTAGTGAGGGTCATACCTGTTAATTAGTGAGGGTAATACCTGTTAATTAGTGAGGGTAATACCTGTTAATTAGTGAGGGTAATAGCTGTTAATTAGTGAGGGTGATAGCTGTTAATTAGTGAGGGAAATAGCTGTTAATTAGTGAGGGTGATACCTGTTAATTAGTGAGGGTAGTAGCTGTTAATTAGTGAGGGTAATAGCTGTTCATTAGTGAGGGTACACCTGTTAATTAGTGAGGGTAACAGCTGTTAATTAGTGAGGGTAATACCTGTTAATTAGTGAGGGTCACACCTGTTAATTAGGGAGGCTAATACCTCTTAATTAGTGAGGGTAATAGCTGTTAATTAGTGAGGGTAATACATCTTAATTAGTGAGGGTAATAGCTGTTAATTAGTGAGGGTAACACCTGTTAATTAGTGAGGGTAATACCTGTTCATTAGTGAGGGTAACACCTGTTAATTAGTGAGGGTAATAGCTGTTAATTAGTGAGGGTAATAGATTATCCACATCCTAAAACGTGGTCTTATCATACAACAACTTAATTAACCATCTCATTTAAAGCTGTTTACATTGTTTCCTTGAAGAAATAAGAGTTTTTGAAGCACTTTGTGTGCAGTTTGTTGATTTCTAATGGAGAAACTCCTTGACTGAGCTGTGGTCATCCTCAGTCCTCATCGGGACCCAGCTGAGTGTCTGGCAGTCTGAGTTCCATCTGGTTTCTGATTCTGATTTATTAGGATCCCCAATAGCCGACGCCAATGGCAACAGCTAGTCTTCCTGGTGGTCCGACAAATAACGACAAAAAAAGCCTTTACAATTTATATTAACATGTAGACATTACTACTACAAATAAAGACATACAAGTGTATATATGTTTAACAAAACAATACAATTAAAGAATAATAATGTGTGGGTGATGTGTACAGAGTGTCTGTGTGTGTGTATTAGTTACACGTGCATGTCAGTACATACACACATCAAGTAGGTCACATGGAGAGAGAGGCGTTGTGTCGTGAGGAGTTGCTTTATTCGTTTTTGTGAAACCAGGTTCGCTGTTCACTTGAGCAATTTCAGATGGAAGGGAGTTCCATGCGATCATGGCTCTGTATAATACTGAATGTTTCAGTGGATTTTTTCTGGACCAGGGGACTGTGAAAAGACCCAAAGTGTGTTTGCAGTGCTGTGTGTAAGTTTACTATACAAACACATTGTAAGAATCTTTTGATAATTAAAAAAAGGAGATAGTAACACAATAAAATGGGGTGGCAGGTAGCCTAGTGGTTAGAGCGTTGGCACAAAAACCGAAAGTTTGCTGGATCGAATCCCTGAGCTGACAAGGTAAAAATCTGTCGTTCTGCCTCTGAACTGGCAGTTAACCCACTGTTCCTAGGCCGTCACTGTAAATAAGAATTTGTTCTTAACTGACTTGCCTAGTTAAATAACTTGTTATGGATAGGGGGCAGTATTTTCATGGCCGGATAAAAAACGTTCCCGATTTAATCTGATTATTACTCCTGCCCAGAAACTAGAATATGCATATAATTATTAGCTTTGGATAGAAAACACTCCAAAGTTTTTAAACTGTTTGAATGGTGTCTGTGAGTATAACAGAACTCATTTGGCAGGCCAAAACTTGAGAAGATTCCAAACAGGAAGCGCCCTCTCTGACTATTTCTTGGCCTTCTTGATCATCTCTATCCAAAACAGGGGATCTCTGCTGTAACGTGACATTTTCTAACGCTCCCATAGGCTCTCAGAAGGCGCCAGAACGTTGAATGAAGACTTTGCAGGCCATGGCTGAAAAACAGTAACGCATTTGGATAGTGGTCGATCTGAGAACAATGAGACTGGGGGCGCGTGCACGAGACGACTCCATGTTTTTATTTTTTCGTCTTTGAATGAAAACAGGATTTCCCAGTCGGAATATTATCGCTTTTTTACGAAAAAAATTGCATAAAAATTGATTTTAAACAGCGTTTGATATGCTTTGAAGTACGGTAATGGAATATTTAGAATTTTTTTGTCACGAAACGCGCCGGGAGCGTCACCCTTCTTTAACCTTCGGATAGTGTCTTGAACGCACGAACAAAACGCCGCTATTTGGATATAACTATGGATTATTTGGAACCAAACCAACATTTGTTATTGAAGTAGAAGTCCTGGGCGTGCATTCTGACGAAGAACAGCAAAGGTAATCCAATTTTTCTTACAGTAAATCTGAGTTTGGTGAGTACCAAACTTGGTGGGTGTCAAAATAGCTAGCCATGATGGCCAGGCTATCTACTCAGAATATTGCAAAATGTGCTTTCACCAAAAAGCTATTTTAAAATCGGACATAGCGATTGCATAAAGGAGTTCTGTATCTATAATTCTTAAAATAATTGTTATGTTTTTTGTGAACGTTTATCGTGAGTAATTTAGTAAATTCACCGGAAGTGTTCGGTGGGAATGCTAGTTCTGAATGTCACATGCTAATTTAAAAAGCTGGTTTTTGATATAAATATGAACTTGATTGAACAAAACATGCATGTATTGTATAACATAATGTCCTAGGAGTGTCATCTGATGAAGATCATCAAAGGTTAGTGCTGCATTTAGCTGTGGTTTTGGTTTTTGTGACATTATATGCAAGCTTGAAAAATGAGTGTCTGATTATTTCTGGCTGGGTACTCTGCTGACATAATCTAATGTTTTGCTTTCGCTGTAAAGCCTTTTTGAAATCGGACAGTGTGGTTAGATAAAGGAGAGTCTTGTCTTTAAAATGCTGTAAAATAGTCATATGTTTGAAAAATTGAAGTTTTGGGATTTTTGAGAAATTTGGAATTCACGCCACGTCTATCATTGGATATTGGAGCAGGTGTTCTGCTAGCGGAATGTCTAGATGTAAGAGGATAAAATAAAAAACAATAAGAAACTATATACCATGCGTACTGGTATCGAGTCAATGTGCAGGGGTACCAGGTATTTTTTTATTTAACTAGGCAAGTCAGTTAAAAACAAATTCAGTTTTCACCATTAGCTGCAGGTCCAGTGGATGTCTCAGTATTCACCACTAGATCCAGGTCCAGGTGTCTCAGTATTCACCACTAGCTCCAGGTCCAGGTGTCTCAGTGTTCACCACTAGATCCAGGTCCAGGTGTCTCAGTATTCACCACTAGCTCCAGGTCCAGGTGTCTCAGTATTCACCACTAGCTGCAGGTCCAGTGGGTGTCTCAGTATTCACCACTAGCTCCAGGTCCAGGTGTCTCAGTATTCACCACTAGATCCAGGTCCAGTGGGTGTCTCAGTATTCACCACTAGATCCAGGTCCAGTGGGTTTCTCGGTATTCACCACTAGATCAGGTCCAGTGGGTGTCTCAGTATTCACCACTAGCTCCAGGTCCAGTGGGTGTCTCAGTATTCACCACTAGATCCAGGTCCAGGTGTCTCAGTATTCACCACTAAATCCAGGTCCAGTGGGTGTCTCAGTATTCACCACAAGATCCAGGTCCAGTGGGTGTCTCAGTATTCACCACTAGATCCAGGTCCAGTGGGTGTCTCAGTATTCACCACTAGATCCAGGTCCAGGTGTCTCAGTATTCACCACTAGATCCAGGTCCAGTGGGTGTCTCAGTATTCACCACTAGATCCAGGTCCAGTGGGTGTCTCAGTATTCACCACTAGATCCAGTTCCAGGTGTCTCAGTATTCACCACTAGATCCAGGTCCAGTGGGTGTCTCAGTATTCACCACTAGCTGCAGGTCCAGTGGGTGTCTCGGTATTCACCACTAGATCCAGGTCCAGGTGTCTCAGTATTCACCACTAGCTCCAGGTCCAGGTGTCTCAGTATTCACCACTAGATCCAGGTCCAGTGGGTGTCTCAGTATTTACCACTAGATCCAGGTCCAGTGGGTTTCTCGGTATTCACCACTAGATCCAGGTCCAGGTGTCTCAGTATTCACCACTAGATCCAGGTCCAGTGGGTGTCTCAGTATTCACCACTAGATCCAGGTCCAGTGGGTGTCTCAGTATTCACCACTAGATCCAGGTCCAGTGGGTGTCTCAGTATTCACCACTAGATCCAGGTCCAGGTGTCTCAGTACTCACCACTAGCTCCAGGTCCAGTAGGTGTCTCAGTATTCACCACTAGATCCAGGTCCAGTGGGTGTCTCAGTATTCACCACTAGCTCCAGGTCTAGGTGTCTCAGTATTCACCACTAGATCCAGGTCCAGGTGTCTCAGTATTCACCACTAGATCCAGGTCCAGTGGGTGTCTCAGTATTCACCACTAGATCCAGGTCCAGGTGTCTCAGTATTCACCACTAGATCCAGGTCCAGTGGGTGTCTCAGTATTCACCACTAGCTCCAGGTCCCAACTAGCTCTGACAGTCTCAAGTCAGAATTTGAGGTTAATCCATATTTCATCCATTTTTGAAGTTGTTGCAAACTTCACATTTCTAATTGTTTAAGGTTAAGTTCAGGCATTAACTTTAAAAAGTTTTGTTATAGGTGTAAAACAAACATTTTAACAACATCTTTCTCCCAGCGATCGCTGTGGCCCCCTTGTGGCCGGTTTCCACGTCATCTCCCGATGTCAGGGATTCCTAGGAGTGGTGGTTGGAGTCAGGTGCAGAGAGCAGAGGGTAAGTACAACGTCTTTATTTCTCCGGCACAAATCGGTCATGCCAAAAACAGAGCGCGCGTAACAAGGTAGACCAGCCCAAAAACACAGGGCAAAACAGTCCGGAAAGAAATCAGGCGCCAGCCAGCACATCCAATAACAAACAGTGAAAATAATCCCGCACAAACCTTGGCGGGCCTAACTGGCTTAAATAAACACAAATCAAGAAACAAAACAGGGAACAGGTGCAACCAATAAGACCGAACAAACAGAAAAGGAAAAAGGGATCAGCGGCGGCTAGTAGACCGGTGACGACGACCGCCGAGCGCCGCCCAAACAGACAGGGAGCCACCTTCGGTGGGATTCGTGACACCCGACGTCCTCAGACATGGACGGACGTTGAATAGTGACTTGTATCACGGGCTGCAGGTCCAGTGGGTTTCCATGGTGGGGATCTTTTAAGACCCAGCTGGAGTTGCTTGGCCCGTACTCAGTAGGCCTTTAAGGACCCATGTTAAAACCACGTCTGTGTCATTTTGGTTGGTGGTTTATTTGTTAATTCTTTTTTTTCTATTGAGTAATGATTTTTGGTTTCTTATTGGGGGAAGGTAACAGTGTGTGTTAATGGATGTGTACTCTCAGGACCTTTAGGAATGACATCATTATTCCTTGGCAACCATCAGACTTCCTGGATAAATGGTGTCTGAGGATCGATTAAGTTCTGAATGGGTTAGAGTGTGTGTGTGTGTGTGTGTGTGTGTGTGTGTGTGTGTGTGTGTGTGTGTGTGTGTGTGTGTGTGTGTGTGTGTGTGTGTAGTGTTGACTGCGTAAAGGGCACGGTGTGGGTGATGGAAAGGCTTCTTACCAGATAATTTCAACCACTTAATGGTTTGACATGAATTCATGGTGGCCATACAGTGAATTAGAAATAGATATTATTATGATATATTATTGTATCCTTCACCCAGAAATGTCACCTTTGAAGTATGCATAGTGCCTTGCCCCCGAGCATGCAAATTGGAGCACGGAACAGTCGCAGTATGAGTCCAAATCAAAGTATTTAAAAAACTTTTTTTTTTAAATTTAACCTTTATTTAACTAGGCAAGTCAGTTAAGAACAAATTGTTATTTACAATGACGACCTATGAAGCAGAGCACGAAGGGCCGTTCTGAGGCCAGCACGCAGGGCCGTTCTGAGGCCAGCACGCAGGGCCGTTCTGAGGCCAGCACGCAGGGCCGTTCTGAGACCAGCACGCAGGGCAGTTCTGAGGCCAGCACGCAGGGCCGTTCTGAGGCCAGCACGCAGGGCCGTTCTGAGGCCAGCACGCAGGGCCGTTCTGAGGCCACTTCTCAGATGCCTACTTCGTTTGTACAAATGTGGAAGCATACATCAATATAGCCTTCAACTGGAATATTACCACAATTGTTGATGTAATATGACACAAACCACGTAATAAACAACGCAACATTTATTGAAAAGAATGGCGGCTCGTTTTGATCTGATGCGAGAGAAAAGGTACTCGGACTTCAGAATGAACATTTGCCCAATCACATCTAATATGTTGCCTGACTAAAATATTTCATTTTGATACGTTAATAAATACATACTGTGTTCAGTTTAACTGCCTAGAATCTCCAGCTGACAAAGAATTGGTAGCTAGCTAGCTAACCACAAAGAATTGGTAGCTAGCTAGCTAACCACAAAGAATTGGTAGCTAGCTAGCTAACCACAAAGAATTGGTAGCTAGCTAGCTAACCACAAAGAATTGGTAGCTAGCTAGCTAACCACAAAGAATTGGTAGCTAGCTAGCTAACCACAAATAATTTGTAGCTAACTTTGGCCCTCTACCTTTTATAACAACATTAGTTTTAAGTCGTTTTTTAGGGTTAGGGTACGACTAGCTGGCTAGCTATTAATACGATTCACAGTTGATAATTATAAAGTTACAAGCTTGCTTTTGCTTCATGTAGTTATCTTGTTTTGACTGTATTGGCCACAGGAGTGTGCAGTGCTCTCAAATGTAACGTTTTATGTGTTCGCCACACTCTCGTCCTCACAAGAACGTACTCAAGAGAACGTCCTCAGGGAATTAACTCAAAGCACGAGAGTATGGAGCACGGTAGTATGCACATTGAGAAACAAACACTGTTGTTGATTCTTGCTTTTTTATGCACACTCACAGGGCCCTGCACACACACTGACACTCCAACACACACAGAAACTGTGGCTCAGTTGGTAGAGCATGGTGTTTGCAACGCCAGGGATGTGAGTTCGATTCCCACAGGGGGCCAGTACAAAAAAATATAAAAAATAAATAAATGAAATGTATGCATTCACTACTGTAAGTTGCTCTGGATAAGAGCGTCTGCTAAAATGTAATATGTGACCGACTGGTTCGATTCAATCTAATGTAGCAAATTTATAAATGGTGTTTTTTACATTGGATATAAGTAGAGACTCAGAGATAGAAAATGGTATATCATACACTGCAGTTGAGGAACAATGGGAAAGTAATTTTGCTTTGAAAGTTAATTAACTTGTAACCTCACTTTTGAGAAAATGGCCCTTGAAAGTTTTGGTACACGTACTGGAGAGCTCTTCTTTCTCTACACCCATTCAGCATCGTTCACACCCTCTTAAGCTTTAGCCCCACCCATCTCTTTAACCCCTGTGCGGGACGGACATCCAGCGAAAAATCCTATCGCCATTAGCATAACAAAATGTAATAAAAAAATAAATTATATATATTTTTTCAAATTATATCGTTTTATAGATACACCTCTCCTGAATCGAACCACGTTGTCAAATTTCAAAAAGGCTTTACAGCAAAAGCAAAACAGTAGATTATGTTAGAGGAGTATATCGTAAAAGTAGCCACATAGCCATTTTCCGACCAACCACATGCATCACAAATAACCAAAAAACAGCTAAATGCAGCACTAACCTTTTACAAACTTCATCAGATGACACACTTAGGACATCATGTTACACAATGCATGCATTCTTTTGTTCGATAAAGTTCATATTTATATATAAAAACAGCATTTTACATCGGCACGTAACGTTGACTAACTATTTTCCCTCAAATGCATCCGGTGAAACAGTCCTACAATTTACTAAATTACTATTCGAAAACATTTTAAAATGTAATATTCTCATTCTAAGATTTATAGATGAATATCTCTTGAAAGCACCTGTAATGCCAGATTTAAAAATAACTTTACTGGGTAATCACACTTTGCGATAAAAGGGGATGCGATACTCAGAAAATTACCTAGTAAATATAGGTCTGCGCCATCTTGGAACAATCGCATATCACATCTAGTCTTGTATACTATTGTCAATAATCCCTTACCTTTGGTTGTCTTCATCAGAAAGCACTTCCAGGAATCCCAGGTCCACAACAAATGTATTTTCGTTCGAAAAAATTACTCCTTTATGTTCCAAGAGCTTGTTCTTGTTAGCGCGTCTGAAGGCTGATCCAAATGCTCCGTCGGCCGCGGGACAGCTATTTCGAGAAAATGCATTTTTTTCCATTTAGGTTCGTTCAAACATGTCAAACGTTGTATAACATAAATCTTCAGGGCCTTTTTCAACAAGAGAGCCAATAAGATTCGAGGGGGACGATTGCATTGTGTTTCAAAACGTTTCGAAAGGGGAGGGAAGCCGGCGTCATAATGGTGATGGCCCTCCTCATGTGACCAATTTCAACAGCGTCTCATTCATTCAGTTTTAACAGTAGGAGACTCAAACCACTTTGTAAAGACTGGGGACATCTAGTGGAAGCAATAGGAAGTGAACCATTGCTCACTGTGTGAATTACAGGCAAAGATGTGAAGTTGAGTCCACAATTCAGAATTCCACATCCTGTTACGATCGGTCTCGGGGTTTTGACTGCCATATGAGTTCTGTTATACTCACAGACACCATTCAAACAGTTTTAGAAACTTTAGGGTGTTTTCTATCCACAAGTATTAATTATATGCATATCCTAGCTTCTGAGTTTGAGTAGGAGGCCGTTTAAAATGGGCACTAATTATTTTCAAAAATCGCTGTAGCGCCCCCTATCCTAGGGGAATGCCAAGAGGTTAAGGATTCACATGTGAGGCTATGAACTTAACAACCAAGGGTTTCAAGACTTAAGGCGGGTTTATACAACGGGTGTGCTCGTAAATTTAGTCTGGAGTGCCAGAGTGTGATCTGGGCGTTTGAAAACTCAGAGCGTTGTCAGATTCGTAAATTAAGAGCATTTTCTCACGGAGTGTTCAGAGAGCACACTAGACGCTCTGGCCGAGGAGTAGGGTTGATCCGGACGTTCTGACCTAACAACCGCAGTCAAGCACCCAAGCAAACTGGCTAACGTTGGCTAGCTTGCTAGCTACTTCCAGACAGAAATGAGAGAACAGCTCACTGACCATTTGACTTAGCCTAGCAGAGCTGGTCAGGCTGTTTTTGTGTTATCCAGAGCAGTGGTGACTGCAACTGTGCTGCTGGCAACAATTGAATTACTATTTTCTGGCAATGTTTACTGACACCGGCCATATTCAACGTGTGTTGCGTGTTTGTAAATTCATCAGTTATTCTGTGCTCTGGCACACTCAAATGAGAGTTCTCTGAAATTGGAGTAGATATCATAAACATTCTGTTGAAATAGTTACTTGCGTAGTGGAGTCTTTTGTTTAGACATGTAGCAAGCTAGCTAGACAATGAACCATAATCCCAACTCATAACATTACCACCCTGGATGAATCTGCAGGTAGCTAACCAACCAGGTTCAATGTTGTCTAGCTAACATTAGGCTATAAATAGCAATGCAAATGGCTCTGAGATACAAATATACTATACATGTAACATTAGCTAGCTAGCCATCCAGCTAACGGATGCCATGGTTGCCCTTAGTTTGAAGATGTAATCGGGTGACAGGTGTTTTATACAACAGCCTTCTGTGTGTTCTCTTTTCGACTCCGTCTACATATTTGCAATCAAACGCCAGAATTTTCTCCATCTCCTTAACCTGTTGGGGGTAGGGGGCAGTATTTGCACGGCCAGATAAAAAACGTACCCAATTTAATCTGGTTATTACTACTGCCCAGAAACTAGAATATGCATTTAATTATTGGCTTTGGATAGAAAACACCCTAAAGTTTCTTAAACTGTTTGAATGGTGTCTGTGAGTATAACAGAACTCATATGGCAGGCAAAAACTTGAGAAGATTCCTTACAGGAAGTGACCTGTCTGACAAGTTCTTGTTCTTCTTGGCTCTCTTTAATGAAAACTGAGGATCTTTGCTGTAACGTGACACTTCCTATGGCTCCCATAGGCTCTCAGAAGGCGGGAAAAATCTGAATGATGTAATTCCAGCCACTGGCTGAAAAACATTAGCGCTTTTGGTAAGTGCTCTATCAGAGGACAATGGGACGGAGGCGCGTGCACGAGTCGACCCCATGTTTTTATTTTCTCTCTCTTTGAACCTAAACACGCTTTCCCGGTCGGAATATTATTGCTTTTTTTATGAGAAAAATGGCATAAAAATTGATTTTAAACAGCGGTTGACATGCTTCGAAGTACGGTAATGGAATATTTAGAATTTTTTTGTCACGAAATGCGTCGTGCGCGTCACCCTTCTTTACCATTCGGATAGTGTCTTGAACGCACGAACAAAACAGAGGATATTTGAACATAAGTATGGATTATTTTGAACCAAACCAACATTTGTTATTGAAGTAGAAGTCCTGGGAGTGCATTCTGACGAAGAACAGCAAAGGTAATAACATTTTTCTTATAGTAAATCTGACTTTGGTGAGTGCCAAACTTGGTGGGTGTCTAAATAGCTAGCCCTGTGATGCCGGGCTATCTACTTAGAATATTGCAAAATGTGCTTTCACCGAAAAGCTTTTTTAAAATCGGACATAGCGAGTTCATAGAGGAGTTCTGTATCTATAATTCTAAAAATAATTGTTATGTTTTTTTGTGAACGTTTATCGTGACTAATTTAGTAAATTCACCGGAAGTTTGCGGGGGGTATGCTAGTTCTGAACGTCACATGCTAATGTAAAAAGCTGGTTTTTGATATAAATATGAACTTGATTGAACAAAACATGCATGTATTGTATAACATAATGTCCTAGGGTTGTCATCTGATGAAGATCATAAAAGGTTAGTGCTGCATTTAGCTGTGTTTTGGGTTTATGTGACATTATATGCTAGCTTGAAAAATGGGTGTCTGATTATTTCTGGCTGGGTACTCTGCTGACATAATCTAATGTTTTGCTTTCGTTGTAAAGCCTTTTTGAAATCGGACAGTGTGGTTAGATTAACGAGAGTCTTGTCTTTAAAATGGTGTAAAATGGTCATATATTTGAGAAATTGAAGTAATAGCATTTCTAAGGTATTTGAATAACGCGCCACAGGATTCCACTGGCTGTTACGTAGGTGGGACGTAGGTGGGACGTCCCACCTTCCCTTTCGTCCCACCTTCCCTAGAGAGGTTAACTATCATACTCTAATTCCACTGATTTCAACACTGATACAGTTGTACTATGTGCTATCTTTATAAAAAGCTGTGTTAGAAAGGATTACCTACACATACTGACCAGCTCATGTTATAGACAGCAGAGTGCTACATGGCAGACCAATCCGAACTCATCTCTCGGCATGTCCAACCCACTCATTATCTCAGCCAATCATGGCTAGCAGGAAGGTTGCTGTCTTTTTCCGTGGCTAAACCAACTAGGCTTGTAATTTCAAAAAAATGTATTCGTATTTACAGATAGCATACAAGTTTGTTATTAAGGCACATGAAAGTTCACATGTTCTAGAAGGCATTTCTGAAGAAAAAAAAGCATTTAGATTATTATATTTTTTAAAGTTTACGTTCAAATGGCTCTCCTGTGAAGTAGTGACGCCCGACATACGCCTAGTTTCCTGAAACGAGTCACATATACCCATACATTTATACTGACTATAAACACACACACTCACATGCAATTATCATATAAGTTGCTGCTGCAGGTGCTCTGTTTATCTTATATCCTGAAGCCTAGTCACCTGACCCTTATACATATCTACCTCCATCACTCCTGTATCCATGGATATCATAAGGTGAATGCACCAATTTGTAAGTCGCTCTGGATAAGAGCGTCTGCTAAATGACTTAAATGTAAATGTAAATGTACATGGTACTGACCCTGTATATAGTCACCTTACGCCTATACATATCTACCTCCATCACTCCTGTATCCCTGTACATTGTTTATATGGTACTGACCCTGTATATAGTCACCTTACCCTTATACATATCTACCTCCATCACTCCTGTATCCCTGTCTTCTTCCCCCTATACATATCTACCTCCATCACTCCTGTATCCCTGTACATTGTTAATATGGTACTGACCCTGTATATAGTCACCTTACCCCTATACATATCTACCTCCATCACTCCAGTATCCTTGTCCCCTATACATATCTACCTCCATCACTCCTGTATCCCTGTACATTGTTAATATGGAACTGGTACTGACCCTGTATATAGTCACCTTACCCCTATACATATCTACCTCCATCCCTCCTGTATCCCTGTACATTGTTAATATGGTACTGACCCTGTATATAGTCACCTTACCCCTATACATATCTACCTCCATCACTCCAGTATCCCTGTCTCCTATACATATCTACCTCCATAACTCCAGTATCCCTGTCTCCTTCCCCCTATACATATCTACCTCCATCACTCCAGTATCTCTGTCTCCTTCCCCCTATACATATCTACCTCCATCACTCCAGTATCCCTGTCTCCTTCCCCCTATACATATCTACCTCCATCACTCCAGTATCCCTGTCTCCTTCCCCCTATACATATCTACCTCCATCACTCCAGTATCCCTGTCTTCTTCCCCCTATACATATCTACCTCCATCACTCCAGTATCCCTGTCCCCTTCCCCCTATACATATCTACCTCCATCACTCCAGTATCCCTGTTCCCTGTCCCCTATACATATCTACCTCCATCACTCCAGTATCCCTGTCTTCTTCCCCCTATACATATCTACCTCCATCACTCCAGTATCCCTGTCCCCTTCCCCCTATACATATCTACCTCCATCACTCCAGTATCCCTGTTCCCTGTCCCCTATACATATCTACCTCCATCACTCCAGTATCCCTGTCTCCTTCCCCCTATACATATCTACCTCCATCACTCCAGTATCCCTGTCTCCTTCCCCTATACATATCTACCTCCATCACTCCAGTATCCCTGTCTCCTTCCCCCTATACATATCTACCTCCATCACTCCAGTATCCCTGTCCCCTTCCCCCTATACATATCTACCTCCATCACTCCAGTATCCCTGTTCCCTGTCCCCTATACATATCTACCTCCATCACTCCAGTATCCCTGTCTTCTTCCCCCTATACATATCTACCTCCATCACTCCAGTATCCCTGTCTCCTATACATATCTACCTCCATAACTCCAGTATCCCTGTCTCCTTCCCCCTATACATATCTACCTCCATCACTCCAGTATCTCTGTCTTCTTCCCCTATACATATCTACCTCCATCACTCCAGTATCCCTGTCCCCTATACATATCCACCTCCATCACTCCAGTATCTCTGTCTCCTTCCCCCTATACATATCTACCTCCATCACTCCAGTATCTCTGTCTCCTTCCCCCTATACATATCTACCTCCATCACTCCAGTATCCCTGTCCCCTGTCCCCTATACATATCTACCTCCATCACTCCAGTATCCCTGTCTCCTTCCCCTATACATATCTACCTCCATCACTCCAGTATCCCTGTCTCCTTCCCCCTATACATATCTACCTCCATCACTCCAGTATCCCTGTCTCCTTCCCCCTATACATATCTACCTCCATCACTCCAGTATCCCTGTCTCCTATACATATCTACCTCCATCACTCCAGTATCCCTGTCTCCTTCCCCCTATACATATCTACCTCCATCACTCCAGTATCCCTGTCTCCTTCCCCCTATACATATCTACCTCCATCACTCCAGTATCTCTGTCTCCTTCCCCCTATACATATCTACCTCCATCACTCCAGTGTCCCTGTCCCCTTCCCCCTATACATATCTACCTCCATCACTCCAGTATCCCTGTCTCCTTCCCCCTATACATATCTACCTCCATCACTCCAGTATCCCTGTCTCCTATACATATCTACCTCCATCACTCCAGTATCCCTGTCTCCTTCCCCCTATACATATCTACCTCCATCACTCCAGTATCCCTGTCTCCTTCCCCCTATACATATCTACCTCCATCACTCCAGTATCCCTGTCTTCTTCCCCCTATACATATCTACCTCCATCACTCCAGTATCCCTGTCTCCTATACATATCTACCTCCATAACTCCAGTATCCCTGTCTCCTTCCCCCTATACATATCTACCTCCATCACTCCAGTATCCCTGTCTCCTATACATATCTACCTCCATAACTCCAGTATCCCTGTCTCCTTCCCCCTATACATATCTACCTCCATCACTCCAGTATCTCTGTCTCCTATACATATCTACCTCCATCACTCCAGTATCCCTGTCTCCTTCCCCCTATACATATCAACCTCCATTACTCCAGTATCCCTGTCTCCTTCCCCCTATACATATCTACCTCCATCACTCCAGTATCCCTGTCTCCTTCCCCCTATACATATCTACCTCCATCACTCCAGTATCTCTGTCTCCTTCCCCCTATACATATCTACCTCCATCACTCCAGTATCCCTGTCTCCTTCCCCCTATACATATCTACCTCCATCACTCCAGTATCCCTGTCTCCTTCCCCTATACATATCTACCTCCATCACTCCAGTATCCCTGTCTCCTTCCCCCTATACATATCTACCTCCATCACTCCAGTATCCCTGTCTCCTTCCCCCTATACATATCTACCTCCATCACTCCAGTATCCCTGTTCCCTGTCCCCTATACATATCTACCTCCATAACTCCAGTATCCCTGTCTCCTTCCCCCTATACATATCTACCTCCATCACTCCAGTATCTCTGTCTCCTTCCCCCTATACATATCTACCTCCATCACTCCAGTATCCCTGTCTCCTATACATATCTACCTCCATAACTCCAGTATCCCTGTCTCCTTCCCCCTATACATATCTACCTCCATCACTCCAGTATCCCTGTCTCCTATACATATCTACCTCCATCGCTCCAGTATCCCTGTCCCCTTCCCCCTATACATATCTACCTCCATCACTCTAGTATCCCTGTCTCCTATACATATCTACCTCCATAACTCCAGTATCCCTGTCTCCTATACATATCTACCTCCATCACTCCAGTATCCCTGTCTCCTTCCCCCTATACATATCTACCTCCATCACTCCAGTATCCCTGTACATTGTTAATAGGGAACTGGAACTGACCCTGTATAAATATAAATATAAATATAAATATAAAGCGTCTTAATTTCTTGTATTCTTCTTATTACACATTTGTATTTCTCGTATGTTTTTGTTCTACCTTATTTGACATTGTTATTGATTAGTGAAGTGTTGGGTTTAGAGTTTGCAACAAAAACAACAACAAAAAAGGCATTTCACTGTACTTGTGCATAAAATCAACTTGAAACTTGAACAGCCATTGTCATACACATATCACTCATGGAGCAGAGAGGACAGCTAAGGCTTTGGCAGTCACGACAGCCGGTTATTGTCATGCAAATGACTGCCGGTCTCAACGGAAATTTCCCGGTAATTAACATAAACATCTTCAGCATCTCCAGACCTTCACATGTGCCGAGCCACTGATGCAGACCTTTGGAACATCTGCAATTAAAAAAGTAAAATAAATCCATTTAATATACACCGTCACAATAAATCCATTATTTATTTTTTGTCAGGTCTAAATAAATATTATGATATGAAGAAAATGTATGTCAGAAGAACAGAATATGAGTTGGCCTACTGTATGTTATCTGGCTATGCTCCATGCCATAGGCTGTAGGCTAGTTCATTTAGCTGACAATATATGCTTATAATTCCCCTGCCATTAATTTATATTATATGATTTCATAGTAAGAAGAATACAATTGAACTTAGCTGAATAAAATATTTTTTCACATTCTGGCGCATGTGCCTATACAAAGTGGCTTTGTTCAAATCAAATCAAATCAAATTGATTTATATAGCCCTTCTTACATCAGCTGATATCTCAAAGTGCTGTACAGAAACCCAGCCTAAAACTCCAAACAGGAAGCAATGCAGGTATAGAAGCACGGTGGCTAGGAAAAACTCCCTAGAAAGGCCAAAACCTAGGAAGAAACCTAGAGAGGAACCAGGCTATGAGGGGTGGCCAGTCCTCTTCTGGCTGTGCCGGGTGGAGATTATAACAGCACATGGCCTAGATGTTCAAATGTTCATAAATGACCAGCATGGTCAAATAATAATAATCATAGTCGTTGTCGAGGGTGCAACAGTCAGTAACACAAGAGTAAGTGTCAGTTGGCTTTTTCATAGCCGATCTTTGAGAGTATCACGACCGCTCCTGCTGTCTCTAGAGGGTTGAAAACAGCAGGTCTGGGACAGGTAGCACGACCGGTGAACAGGTCAGGGTTCCATAGCTGCAGGCAGAACAGTTGGAACTGGAGCAGCAGCACAGCCAGGTGAACTGGGGACAGCAAGGAGTCATCAAGCCAGGTAGTCCTGAGGCATGGTCCTAGGGCTCAGGTCCTCCGAGAGAGAGAAAGAAAGAAAGAGAAAGAGAGAATTAGAGAGAGCATATTTAAATTCACACAAGACACCGGAAAAGACAAGAGAAATACTCCAGATGTGACAGACTGACCCTAGCCCCCCGACACATAAACTACTGCAGCATAAATACTGGAGGCTGAGACAGGAGGGGTCAGGAGACACTGTGGCCCCATCCGAAGAAACCCCCGGACAGTGCCAAACAGGTAGGATATAACCCCACCCACTTTGCCAAAGCACAGCCTCCACACCACTGGAGGGATATCTCCAACCACCAACATACCATCCCGGGACAAGGCCGAGTATAGCCCACAAAGATCTCCGCCACGGCACAGCCCAAGGGGTTCAGCTTAAAAGTGATTATTTGAAACAGGTGCTATACACTAGATTTAGAGGTACTTGGCAACTTTATTTGTGAATTATGCAAACCTTAGAATGTCTTAGAAATCAAAACATATATGGGCTGCATGATGCGACTGTCGACTATTTGAAAAAGACAACAAAAAAAGCTTGCTCTCTGTTCCTTGCCTCTGTCCCTTGTTCTCTCATCAAGTCATCCTATTTTCACCCATCAGACTATTCTCAGTTTAATCTTGTGTTTACTAATACGTCAAAAAAATGGAATGGCCCATTATGAAATGGGCAGGAACAATGGCAGGGGGAAAAATACATCCATACACTGGAATAGCGAAAAGAGGCTGTTTTCCCACAGTTTAAAGGATGCTGGGTAGGCTACTCCGATTTTATAGAGGAGCAGCTGAGAAATAAATATATTAGCAGCCGGGATCCTCTTTTTAGTGGCAACCATCAAAGCTCTGCTTTCACACAGGTAGAAATGTCTGAGATAAGAACATTTATTAAAACTCAAACATCAACCACTGTTGGAAGAGCATGCAGCCTCGTTGCAAGACAGGTGATATTCAGCCCAAACTCTGAATGCCATGGGCTCTCCAACCATGTTTCCTGCAGCTAACCCAACCATGTTCCTTCAGCTCTCCAACCATTTTCCTGCAGCTCTCCAACCATGTTCCTGCAGCTAACCCAACCATGTTCCTGCAGCTCTCTAACAATGTTCTCTGCAGCTACCCAACCTTGTTCCTTCAGCTCTCCAACCATGTTCCTGCAGCTCTCCAACCATGTTCCTGCAGCTAACCCAACCATGTTCCTTCAGCTCTCCAACAATGTTCTCTGCAGCTAACCAAACCATGTTCCTGCAGCTACCCAACCATGTTCCTGCAGCTAACCCAACCATGTCACTGCAGCTACCCAACCATGGTCCTTCAGCTCTCCAACCATGTTCCTCCAGCTAACCCAACCATGTTCTCTGCAGCTAACCCAACCATGTTACTGCAGCTAACCCAACCATGTCCCTGCAGCTACACAACCATGTTCCTACAGCTACCCAACCATATCCCTGCAGCTACCCAACCATGTACCTGCAGCTACCCAACCATGTTCCTGCAGCTACCCAACCATGTTCCTGCAGCTACCCAACCATGTTCCTGCAGCTAACCCAACCATGTTCCCTGCAGCTACCCAACCATGTCCCTGCAGCTACCAAACCATGTTCCTGCAGCTACCCAACCATGTTCCTGCAGGTAACCAACCATGTTCCTACAGCTAACCCAACCATGTTCCCTGCAGCTACCCAACCATGTTCCTGCAGCTACCCAACCATGTTCATGCAGCTAACCCAACCGCGTTCCTGCAGCTCTCCAACCATGTTCTCTGCAGCTAACCCAACCATGTTCCTGCAGCTAACCCAACCATGTTCCTTCAACTCTCCAACCATGTTACTGCAGCTAACCCAAACATGTTCCTTCAGCTCTCCAACCATGCTCTCTGCAGCTAACCCAACCATGTTCCTTCAGCTCTCCAACCATGCTCTCTGCAGCTCCCCAACCATGTTCTCTGCAGCTACCCAAACATGTTCTCTGCAGCTAACCCAACAATGTTCCTTCAGCTCTCCAACCATGCTCTCTGCAGCTCCCCAACCATGTTCTCTGCAGCTCTCCAACCATGTTCTCTGCAGCTAACCCATGTTCTCTGCAGCTAACCCAACCATGTTCTCTGCAGCTAACCCAACCATGTTCCTGCAGCTACCCAACCATGTTCCTGCAGCTAACCCAACCATGTTCTCTGCAGCTAACCCAACAATGTTCCTTCAGCTCTCCAACCATGCTCTCTGCAGCTACCCAACCATGTTCCTGCAGCTAACCCAACCATGTTCCTGCAGCTAACCCAACCATGTTCCTTCAGCTCTCCAACCATGTTCCCTGCAGCTAACCCAACCATGTTCCTGCAGCTAACCCAACCATGTTCTCTGCAGCTAACCCAACCATGTTCCTTCAGCTCTCCAACCATGTTCTCTGCAGCTAACCCAACCATGTTCTCTGCAGCTAACCCAACCATGTTCCCTGCAGCTAACCCAACCATGTTCTCTGCAGCTAACCCAAAAATGTTCCTTCAGCTCTCCAACCATGCTCTCTGCAGCTACCCAACCATGTTCCTACAACTCTCCAACCATGTTCCTACAACTAACCCAACCATGTTCCTGCAGCTACCCAACCATGTTCCTGCAGCTACCCAGTGCTTAATTTGGAGGAGAGGAGGTAGAAACACACGGTGGTCAGATATTCTGCAGCTAAATGTAATGTGTCAGCCTATTAATTATGAAAATATACACAATTGCCATATTACTAGGCTATTCATAATCAAATGCAAATTCACTATAATTGTAGGTGAACTCTGTAAGCCACCCTGCACAATCAGTGAACCAACAGTATTTGCCTCACGGATAGAAAGTTTGGAGTGTAGCATCATGTAACCAGTCCATCCAATATAGGCCTATCTATACGTTCTGTCCCAGACTGATGGATAGAACATTTGGAGCAAAGCATCAGGTAACCAGTCCATCTGGTATGTGGAATAATAATACAGTCCACACTCATAGGCGATTACTAGAATTTGTTGAGGCAAGACCAATTATATACCAAAGACATCTTAAATCTTTTTTATTTATTTTTTTAATGTTTTTTTGCCATGCGTAATATGTGGTAGTATTTTATAAGGGCACAATCATTATTATTTTTGGGTGGGGCTTGATCTTATGTATAGGCTGATGTGTACAGTATGCGGCAGATGGCCTAGTGGTTAGAGCGTTGGGCCAGTAACCGAAAGGTCGCAAGATCAAATCCCAGAGGTGACAAGGTAAAAATCTGTCGTTCTGTCCATGAACAAGGCAGTTTAACCCACTGTTCCTAGGCCGTCATTGTAAATAAGAATTTGTTCTTAACTGACTTGCTTAGTTAAATAAAGATAAAAAATGCATAATCTCTGATATGGGTAAAGATGTTCTGAGTACCACACCTTTAGAACGCGCTGTCCATTTTGTTGTGTTTTGCTTTGAAACAACATCCATGTTTTCCACTTAGTTTCAACCTGCTGTTGAACTTCTTTCTTCAAATTGATCATCACAGTGAGGTCAATAACATTTGCCTAACGGTGAGTTTTAATAGCATGATACTGTTTTGATGATTAGTGTTTGATGGGATTTTTCTAAATCAATTACATTGATGTCAGAGTGGTTAGAGGGACAATAGAGTCCTGAGTACCAGGCCATTAGGACCTAATGGAAGGAAAATAGAGCTCTGAGTACCAGTCCATTAGGACCTGATGGAGGGACAATAGAGCTCTGAGTACCAGGCCATTAGGACCTGATGGAGGTACAATAGAGTCCTGAGTACCAGGCCATTAGGACCTGATGGAGGGACAATAGAGTCCTGAGTACCAGGCCACTAGGACCTGATGGAAGGACAATAGAGCTCTTAGTACCAGGCCATTAGGACCTGATGGAGGGACAATAGAGCCCTGAGTACCAGGCCATTAGGACCTGATGGATGGACAATAGAGTCCTGAGTACCAGGCCATTAGGACCTGATGGAGGGACAATAGAGCCCTGAGTACAAGGCCATTAGGACCTGATGGAGGGACAATAGAGTCCTGAGTACCAGGCCATTAGAACCTGATGGAAGGACAATAGAGCTCTGAGTACCAGGCCATTAGGACCTGATGGAGGGACAATAGAGTCCTGAGTACCAGGCCATTAGAACCTGATGGAAGGACAATAGAGCTCTGAGTACCAGGCCATTAGGACTTGATGGAAGGACAAGGACAATAGAGCCCTGAGTACCAAGACATTAGGACCTGATGGAGGGACAATAGAGCTCAGTACCAGGCCATTAGGACCTGATGGAGGGACAATAGAGCTCTGAGTACCAGACCATTAGGACCTGATGGAAGGACAATAGAGCTCTGAGTACCAGGCCATTAGGACCTGATGGAAGGACAATAGAGCCCTGAGTATCAGGCCATTGGGACCTGATGGAGGGACAATCGAGCCCTGAGTACCAGGCCATTAGGACCTGATGGAGGGACAATAGAGTCCTGAGTACCAGGCCATTAGGACCTGATGGAGGGACAATAGAGCCCTGAGTACCAGGCCATTAGGACCTGATGGAGGGACAATAGAGCCCTGAGTACCAGGCCATTAGGACCTGATGGAGGGACAATAGAGCCCTGAGTACCAGGCCATTAGGACCTGATGGATGGACAATAGAGTCCTGAGTACCAGGCCATTAGGACCTGATGGAGGGACAATAGAGCCCTGAGTACAAGGCCATTAGGACCTGATGGAGGGACAATAGAGTCCTGAGTACCAGGCCATTAGAACCTGATGGAAGGACAATAGAGCTCTGAGTACCAGGCCATTAGGACCTGATGGAGGGACAATAGAGTCCTGAGTACCAGGCCATTAGAACCTGATGGAAGGACAATAGAGCTCTGAGTACCAGGCCATTAGGACTTGATGGAAGGACAAGGACAATAGAGCCCTGAGTACCAAGACATTAGGACCTGATGGAGGGACAATAGAGCTCAGTACCAGGCCATTAGGACCTGATGGAGGGACAATAGAGCTCTGAGTACCAGACCATTAGGACCTGATGGAAGGACAATAGAGCTCTGAGTACCAGGCCATTAGGACCTGATGGAAGGACAATAGAGCCCTGAGTATCAGGCCATTGGGACCTGATGGAGGGACAATCGAGCCCTGAGTACCAGGCCATTAGGACCTGATGGAGGGACAATAGAGTCCTGAGTACCAGGCCATTAGGACCTGATGGAGGGACAATAGAGCCCTGAGTACCAGGCCATTAGGACCTGATGGAGGGACAATAGAGCCCTGAGTACCAGGCCATTAGGACCTGATGGAGGGACAATAGAGCCCTGAGTACCAGGCCATTAGGACCTGATGGATGGACAATAGAGTCCTGAGTACCAGGCCATTAGGACCTGATGGAGGGACAATAGAGCCCTGAGTACAAGGCCATTAGGACCTGATGGAGGGACAATAGAGTCCTGAGTACCAGGCCATTAGAACCTGATGGAAGGACAATAGAGCTCTGAGTACCAGGCCATTAGGACCTGATGGAGGGACAATAGAGTCCTGAGTACCAGGCCATTAGAACCTGATGGAAGGACAATAGAGCTCTGAGTACCAGGCCATTAGGACTTGATGGAAGGACAAGGACAATAGAGCCCTGAGTACCAAGACATTAGGACCTGATGGAGGGACAATAGAGCTCAGTACCAGGCCATTAGGACCTGATGGAGGGACAATAGAGCTCTGAGTACCAGACCATTAGGACCTGATGGAAGGACAATAGAGCTCTGAGTACCAGGCCATTAGGACCTGATGGAAGGACAATAGAGCCCTGAGTATCAGGCCATTGGGACCTGATGGAGGGACAATCGAGCCCTGAGTACCAGGCCATTAGGACCTGATGGAGGGACAATAGAGTCCTGAGTACCAGGCCATTAGGACCTGATGGAGGGACAATAGAGCCCTGAGTACCAGGCCATTAGGACCTGATGGAGGGACAATAGAGCCCTGAGTACCAGGCCATTAGGACCTGATGGAGGGACAATAGAGCCCTGAGTACCAGGCCATTAGGACCTGATGGAGGGACAATAGAGCCCTGAGTACCAGGCCATTAGGACCTGATGGAGGGACAATAGAGCTCTGAGTACCAGGCCATTAGGACCTGATGGAGGGACAATAGATCTCTGAGTACTAGGCCATTAGGAACTGCTGATCGAGTTGGGTACTACCAAAGCATGTCCAGAGTGCAGAAGACGAGAACACGTGGCATTTGACTGCAATCGTGACTCATGACTGTCGGTGTTGCGGAAATACGGTTACTGCAACAAGGACAACACAACATTATGTAGCCATTCATATCAATCATTCTGAATGATCTATCACTCTGGCTAATGGGCATCATATTTCACACTCCTTTTTTGTACTCTCTGAATTTGTACATTTTCAACAGAGGCTGTTTGGATCGGAGAACAGCAAAGTCACAGGAGGAAAATTGGGGGAAAGCAAGGCTGTGAAAAGATGAGTGTGTTAACATGGATGCTATTTGAGGTCTTGGCTGTCCAACGAGGACACATTGGAGGATGCTGTCTGTTCTCCTGTTAAGATGGTGTCGGTCTCTAAAATCAATGAGTTGTACAGTAGCACATGGAGAGATGCCGACAGGTTTAGGGGAAAGCTGATGTTTTGGAGGACACATACACTGTCTGTCTGTCTGTCTGTCTGTCTGTCTGTCTGTCTGTCTGTCTGTCTGTCTGTCTGTCTGTCTGTCTGTCTGTCTGTCTGTCTCTGTCTCTGTCTCTGTCTCTCTCCCTTTCTTTCCCTCTCTCTCTCTCTCTCCCTTTCTTTCCCTCTCTCTCTCTCTCTCCCTTTCTTTCCCTCTCTCTCTCCCTTTCTTTCCCTCTCTCTGTGTTGAAGCTAGTAACACAAGCATGTGTATGTGACACATCAACTTGTAATTGATTTGACACACACACACACACACACACAAACTTCGGCAGCAGTACATGCATCGTGGGAGGTCTAGAACAGGCCTAGCGCTTGGCTTCTGACCTCCACTCAGCATTTAGGTGAAGAGAAGTGAAATGAGAGGCTAGCGTTTGATGTGCAAGATGTTGGGACAGGATACAAGGGAAAGCGGGGACACACACACACACACACACACACACACACACCCTCGCCACACAAAGCGAACGTGTCACCAAGAAAAGCTTTTTTATGTTGGTTCTTAGAAAGTCAAAAGTTGTGTGTCCCCGGGAACAAAGTCCTAAATAAATACAGTTGAATATTTGGAGAGGATTATTCATACACTATGTTTGGAGAGGAGAAAGGGCATTTAACCTTTAATTTAACTTTGAGCATAAATAGGCCAAATAGACCTACTGTCCTATATGAGTACTATATGAGCTACTATACAATATGAGTACTGTATGAACTAATGTACTATATGAGTAGTATATGATCTACTGTACTATATGAGTACTATATGAGATACTGTACAATATGAGTACTGTATGAACTACTGTACTATATGAGTACTATATGAGATACTATACAATATGAGTACTGTATGAGCTACTGTACTATATGAGTACTGTATGAACTAATGTACTATATGAGTACTATCTGAGCTACTGTACAATATGAGTACTATATGACCTACTGTACTATATGAGCTACTGTATGAACTAATCTACTAAATGAGTACTATCTGAGCTACTGTACAATATGAGTACTGTATGAACTAATATACTATATGAGTACTATATGAACTACTGTACTATATGAGTACTATATGAACTACTGTACTATATGAGTACTATATGAACTACTGTACTATATGACCTACTGTACTATATGAGCACTATATGAACTACTGTACTGTATGAGTACTCTATAATCTGCTGTACTATATGAGTACTATCTGAGCTACTGTACAATATGAGTACTATATGAACTACTGTACTATATGAACTACTGTACTATATGAGTACTATATGACCTACTGTACTATATGAGTACTGTACTATATGGCCTACTGTACTATATGAGTACTATATGAACTACTTTACTGTATGAGTACTCTATGAACTGCTGTACTATATGAGTACTATCTGAGCTACTGTACAATATGAGTACTATATGAACTACTGTACTATATGAACTACTGTACTATATAAGTACTATATGACCTACTGTACTATCTGACCCACTGTACTATATGAGAACTATATGAACTACTGTACTATATGAGTACTATCTGAGCTACTGTACTATATGAGAACAATATGACCTACTGTACTATATGAGTACTATATGAACTACTGTACAATATGACCTACTGTACTATATGAGTACTATATGAACTACTGTACTATATGAGTACTATGTGACCTACTCTACTATATGAGTACTATATGAACAACTGTACTATATGACCTACTGTACTATATAAGTACTATATGACCTACTTACTATATGAGTAATGTACTATATGAGTACAATATGAACTACTGTACTATATGAGTACTATCTGAGCTACTGTACTATATGAGTAATATATGACCTACTGTACTACATGAGTACTATTTGACATACTGTACTATATGAGCTATTGTACTATATGACCTTCTGTACTATATGAGTACTGTATGAACTACTGTACTATATGAGTTCTATATGAATTACTGTGCTATATGAGTACTATATGAACTACTGTACTATATGATTACTATATGAACTACTGTACTATATGAACTAGTGTACTATATAAGTACTATATGAACTAGTGTACTATATACGTACTAAATTAACTAATGTACTATATCAGTACTATATGAACTACTGTACTATATAAGTACTGTATGAACTACTATACTATATGAGTTCTATATGAATTACTGTGCTATATGAGTACTATATGAACTGCTGTACTATATGAAGTAGTGTACTATATAAGTACTATATGAAGTAGTGTACTATATAAGTACTAAATGAACTAATGTACTATATGAGTACTATATGAACTACTGTACTATATGAGTACTATATGAACTACTGTACTATATAAGTACTATATGAACTAATGTACTGTATGAGTACTATATGAACTACTGTATTATATGAGTACTATATGAACTACTGTACTATATGACCTAGTGTACTATATGAACTATTGTACTATAATACCTGGTGTACTATATGAACTAGTGTACTATCTGAACTACTGTACTATATGAACTAGTGTACTATATAAGTACTATATGAACTAGTGTACTATATAAGTACTAAATTAACTAATGTACTATATGAGTACTATATGAACTACTGTACTATATAAGTACTGTATGAACTACTGTACTATATGAGTTCTATATGAATTACTGTGCTATATGAGTACTATATGAACTACTGTACTATATGAACTACTGTACTATATGAGTACTATATGAACTACTGTACTATATGAACTACTGTACTATATAAGTACTATATGAACTACTGTACTATATAAGTACTAAATGAACTAATGTACTATATGAGTACTATATGAACTACTGTACTATATGAGTACTATATGAACTACTGTACTATATAAGTACTATATGAACTAATGTACTGTATGAGTACTGTATGAACTACTGTACTATTCGAGTACTGTATGAACTACTGTACTATATGACCTAGTGTACTATATGGACTATTGTACTCTATGAACTAGTGTACTATATGAACTAGTGTACTATATTAACCAGTGTACTATATTAACCAGTGTACTCTATGAACTAGTGTACTATATGAACTAGTGTACTATATTAACCAGTGTACTATATTAACCAGTGTACTATATGAACTAGTGTACTATATTAACCAGTGTACTATATGAACTAGTGTACCATTTCAGTGTCTTGTGAAGCTTTGTGCTCTAAGGAGTTGTAACGGTTCAGTCTGACATCAGCAACACATCTAACCTTCCTTTTTTTTCATCCTTATTTTCTTTTGAATTTCAAACGAAACAGAACGGCTGGCTGTTCGTTCCTTTCTCCTCAAGTATCCTGCCGTGTCCTTTTTGTTGACAGAGCTCATGTTTATGTGTGTGTGTGTGTGTGTGTGTGTGTGTGTGTGTGTGTGTGTGTGTGTGTGTGTGTGTGTGTGTGTGTGTGTGTGTGTGTGTATATGTGTATGTATGTTTCTGCAGTCACGTGTGTCATTTTTCACCTCTTGTTCCCTGGCCAGAATGTGACCTGATCTCTTTGAACTCTAATGAGTCAGTGTTTTGTTGTGGCTTCCATCACTTTAACGATCCTGATGGTGAGGGGTGTCTCTGACTGGTCAGCTATTGGCCTGGTCACAGTGAGGTCATACTGTCTCTGACTGGTCAGCTATTGGCCTGGTCACAGTGAGGTCATACTGTCTCTGACTGGTCAGCTATTGGCCTGGTCACAGTGAGGTCATACTGTCTCTGACTGGTCAGCTATTGGCCTGGTCACAGTGAGGTCATACTGTCTCTGACTGGTCAGCTATTGGCCTGGTCACAGTGAGGTCATAATGTCACTGACTGGTAGGCTACTGGCTCTGACTCAGAGAGAAAGGTATGCGTCAGAGACAAGGGTATGAGTCATGTGTCATGTACTGTTTAATGGTTTCCTTGACCTCTGTGAGACCATCTGACCTCTGTGAGACCATCTGACCTCTGTGAGACCATCTGACCTCTGTGAGTCCATCAGTGAGATGGTGGGAGGGATATTCTGAGAGTGGAGCCGGGAGAAGGAAAAGTGAAGTAGGGAGCAGGGTCACGAAGGGTCGCAGGAGGTCACCAGGGTCACGGCTCCTAGCAGGGTGATGAAGGAGAAGCCTTCAATTCTAGTTCATATTTCATTCCAACCTATCTATCTTTCTGCAACAGAATAAATTCAATCTACAATGAGATCACAAAAGACAGCTCTCTCACAAGACAGTTTTACACAGTAATCTCACAAGACAGTTTTAAAACAGTACTCTCACATGATAATGACTTTACGTTTTTTTTTTAACGTTTTGTCATTGTAGACCTAGTCAATGTAACAACATGTTTAGCATGTAAATCCACTTCATCTTCCTTCCGTATGATTCTCCCACGTGGTTAGGAGAACAAGAGGAAAAGTTACTTTTAAGGTAAAAGCCTCATCAATAACTGACTGTTACTGTAGAGAGCAGCTAGGGTAAACGGGAAGTTTGGGCTTCCTGTCTAATGAAATGGGGTTCATCTGTATAAATACCCTGGTCAAGGTCTATTGAGACTGAAAACATTGGTACAATAAGATCCATTAAACGTTAGGACGCATCAAGATCATCGATGTGCTGGACTTTTCCTTTTGAACCTGATCTCATCTGTAGCATGTTGTGAAGACTGGTGTTCTGGAACAGAACTGTGGATTGGTTAGGATGGTTCTCATCCTGACTAGCGATATAGACCCCCCGTTCTCGCTACTCAGGTAGGAAACACACTCCTGCTGTTTCATAGGCATTCATATGCTGTTTCATAGGCATTCATATGCTGTGTCATAGGCATTCATATGCTGTTTCATAGGCATTCATATGCTGTTTCATAGGCATTTCATATGCTGTTTCATAGGCATTTCATATGCTGTTTCATAGGCATTCATATGCTATGTCATAGGCATTCATATGCTGTTTCATAGGCATTCATATGCTGTTTCATAGGCAATTCATATGCTGTTTCATAGGCAATTCATATGCTGTTTCATAGGCATTCATATGCTGTTTCATAGGCATTTCATATGCTGTGTCATAGGCATTCATATGCTGTCATAGGCATTCATATGCTCTTTCATAGGCATTCATATGCTGTTTCATAGGCAATTCATATGCTGTTTCATAGGCATTCATATGCTGTTTCATAGGCATTTCATATGCTGTGTCATAGGCATTCATATGCTGTCATAGGCATTCATATGCTCTTTCATAGGCATTCACATGCTGTGTCATAGGCAATTCATATGCTGTTTCATAGGCAATTCATATGCCGTTTCATAGGCAATTCATATGCTGTTTCATAGGCAATTCATATGCTGTTTCATAGGCAATTTATCTGCTGTTTCATAGGCAATTCATATGCTGTTTCATAGGCAATTCATAAATATTCATATGCATTCCTACGCAGTTAATAAGCATTCGTAGGCATTTCGTTCATCAGAGTGAATGAGGAGTCGAGGAAATAAAAGAAGCAAAGCTCTTTGATGTCAACCTTGAATTGCGGTGAGAGAACGCCTCTCGGGTCTTAAGCATACAGCACACTGACAACTGTACACCTTGTCTTAAAGACTAAATGCTTGCAGTGTGAGTACATAATAGCTTATCACATTTGCTTTAATTCAACAATAGTTTTTTCTTTCTCCAAAGTAGTTGCTCACACAGACACTCTTACACCCACAAACAATTCAAGAATATATTGAAAGCAAAGTAACAGTCAAATGACAGAGCAGAGCATTTAGTCAACTGTTGACAACATTCACACAGAGGAATTATACCGTTCTAAAAACAGAGGTTTACTTTCATTTCCAGTTGATCTGATAAAAGTAGTGTAGGGGCCACAGGGTGAGTGTACACTTAAGGTCCGGATCACTTCTGCAGCTTCTAGCGGCTGCCCCAGCTCTAATTAGAGCCTAGAGTGTGGTAGGACTACATGGGTGTTAAGACTGCATGGGTGTGTTAAGACTACATGGGTGTTAAGACTACATGGGTGTTAAGGCTACATGGGTGTTAAGACTACATGGGTGTGTTAAGACTACATGGGTGTTAAGACTACATGGGTGTGTTAAGACTACATGGGTGTGTTAAGACTACATGGGTGTGTTAAGACTACATGGGTGTGTTAAGACTGCATAGGTGTGTTAAGTTTACATGGGTGTGTTAAGACTACATGGGTGTGTTAAGACTGCATAGGTGTGTTAAGTTTACATGGGTGTGTTAAGACTACATGGGTGTGTTAGGACTACATGGGTGTTAAGACTACATGGGTGTGTTAAGACTACATGGGTGTGTTAAGACTACATGGGTGTGTTAGGACTACATGGGTGTGTTAAGACTACATGGGTGTTAGGACTACATGGGTGTGTTAAGACTACATGGGTGTTAAGACTACATGGGTGTGTTAAGACTACATGGGTGTGTTAAGACTACATAGGTGTGTTAAGACTGCATGGTTGGGTTTATGAATGCACCTATGGATGACTATGTAGATGTGTCTGTATATATATTTTAGTTTATGAGTACATATATTTTAGTTTATGAGTACATATATTTTAGTTTATGAGTACATATATTTTAGTTTATGAGTACATATATTTTAGTTCATGAGTACATATATATTAGTTTATGAGTACATATATTTTAGTTTATGAGTACATATATTTTAGTTTATGAGTACATATATTTTAGTTTATGAGTACATATATTTTAGTGTATGAGTACATATATATTAGTTTATGAGTATATATATTTTAGTTTATGAGTACATATATATTAGTTTATGAGTACATATATTTTAGTTTATGAGTACATATATATTCGTTTATGAGTACATATATTTTAGTTTATTAGTACATATATTTTAGTTTATGAGTACATATATATTCGTTTATGAGTACATATATTTTAGTTTATGAGTACATATATATTCGTTTATGAGTACATATATATTCGTTTATGAGTACATATATATTCGTTTATGAGTACATATATATTAGTGTATGAGTGTGTCATATACACCCAGTGGCCAGTTTATTAGTTTACCGGGTCGGACCCTCCTTTGCCTCCTGAACAGCCTGAATTCATCAGGGCATGTAAACGTTTCTCAAATGGTATCAAATGAACTACCGTGTGCCAGGCGAACATCCTCCACACTATTACACCACCGACACATGCCTGTACCGTTGAAACCAGGACACGTGCTGTTTACGCCAAATCCTGACTCTGCCATCAGCATGACACAACAGGAAGTGGGATTTGTCGGACCAGGCGATGTTTTTCCACTCCTCAGTTGTCCGGTGTTGGTGATGGTGTGCCCACTCGAGCCGTTTCTTCTTCTTCTTCTTCTTGTTTTTAGCTGAGAACCAGGTGTGGTCGTCTGCTACAAAGAACTCCGAGATTTGTACTCCGAGATGCCGTTCTGCACACCACCGTTCGACCTCTCATCAACGAACCCTTAGACATTGTCGTACGTATCTGAGATACTGGAACCGGCGCGCCTGGCACCTACGATCATACCCAGCTCAAAGTGGCTTAGGTCACTCGTTTTGCCCATTCTAACGTTCAATCGAACAGTAACTGAATGCCTCGATGCCTGTCTGCCTGCTTTATATACCAAGTCACGTCCACCTCATTCACTGTCTGTAGGAGCGAACCATTTTCGTGAAACTGGGAACTTGAGTGTATATCTGTATTTGTGAGGAGGCCCCTGACTGAATGAGCAGCAGCCCTGTTGTTAATGTCATTTCTGTCTCTATTCATCTCCACTCAGCCCTGTGGTGTGTAGTGACTGAAGCTACACTCCCTCTGTATGGCGGCTCATCCCTGTGGTGTGTAGTGACTGAAGCTACACTCCCTCTATACAGTGGCACTTCATTAGATTACACACACACACACACACACACACACACACACACACACACACACACACACACACACACACACACACTGTAGGCAGTCAGACACACACACACACACACACACACACACACACACACACACACACACACACACACACACACACACACACACACACACACACACACACACACACACACACACACACACATACACACTGTGAGCCTGGGAGGCTGATCAACCCCCAGAGAGAGCCCAGATCTCACCACATCATTAGATATAAATCACACACTGTGGCTTCTCCACACACATACGACCAACCCCAGCCTCAAGCAGATGAGCACCAGCTGTTCCGGACGACTGTGTGATCACGCTTTCCGTAGACGATGTGAGTAAGACCTTGAAACAGGTCAACATTCACAAGGCCGCAGGGCCAGACGGATTACCAGGACGTGTACTCCGAGCATGCGCTGACCAACTGGCAAGTGTCTTCACTGACATGTTCAATCTCTCCCTGTCTGAGTCTGTAATACCAACATGTTTCAAGCGGACCACCATAGTCCCTGGTCCCAAGAACACCAAGGTAACCTGCCTAAATGACTACCGTCCCGTAGCACTCACGTCTGTAGCCATGACTTGCTTTGAAAGGCTGGTCATGGCTCACATCAACACCATCATCCCAGAAACCCTAGACCCAGTACAATTTGCATACCGCCCCAAAAGATCCACAAATGACTCAATATCTATTGCACTCCACACTGCCCTTTCCCACCTGGACAAAAGGAACACCTATGTGAGAATTCTATTCATTGACTACAGCTCAGTGTTCAACACCATAGTGCCCTCAAAGCTCATCACTAAGCTAAAGACCCTGGGACTAAACACCTCCCTCTGTAACTGGATCCTGGACTTCCTGATGGGCCGCCCCCCCAGGTGGTGAGGGTAGGTAACAACACATCTGCCATGCTGATCCTCAACACAAGGGCCCCTCAGGAGTGCGTGCTCAGTCCCCTCCTGTACTCCCTGTTCACCCATGACTGCGTGGCTAAGCACGACTCCAACACCATCATTAAGTTTGCAGACGACACAAGAGTGGTAGACCTGATCACCGAAAATGATGAGACCCTATAGGGAGGAGGTCAGAGACCTGACAGTGTGGTGCCAGGATAACAAGCTCTCCCTCAACGTGATCAAGACAAAGGAGATGATTGTGGACTATTGGAAAAGGAGGGCCGAGCTCACCCCCATTCTCATTGATGGGGCTGTAGTGGAGCAAGTTGAGAGCTTCAAGTTCCTTGGAGTCCACATCACCAACAAACTATCATGGTCCAAACACACCAAGACAGTCGTGAAGAGGGCACGACAACGCCTATTCCTCCTCAGGAGACTGAAAAGATTTGGCACGGGTCCTCAGATCCTCAAAATGTTCTCGATGGTTGCATCACCACCTGGTATGGCAACTGCTCGGCCTCTGACCGCAAAGCACTACAGAGGGTAGTGCGTACGGCCCAGTACATCACTGGGGCCAAGCCTCCTGCCATCCTGGACCTCTATACCAGGCGGTGTCAGAGGAAGGCCCTAAAAATTGCCAAAGACTCCAGCCACCCTAGTCATAGACTGTTCGCACCGCATGGCATGTGGTGCCGGAGCGCCAAGTCTAGGTCCAAAAGGCTTCTTAACAGCTTCTACCCCCAAACCATAAGACTCCTAAAACAGCTAATCAAATGGCTACCCGGACTATTTGCTGCAGACTATTTGCTCTCTGTTTATTATCTATGCATAGTCACTTTACCCCTACCTACATGTACATATTACTTACATTTACATTTTACATTTTAGTCATTTAGCAGACACTCTTATCCAGAGCGACTTACAGTAGTGAATGCATACATTTCATTTCATACATTTTTTATTCTTCCTGTGCTTCAATTACCTCAACTAAGCTGTGCCCCCCACACATTTCTGTTATTCAAATTGAGAATGTGGCCCAAATTGTAATTTTGAAATGTCTTGTTAGTGTTTCAGGTAAGAGAGACCAGTCTTTGATATTTTTATCCGCTTTTATTCTGCAATATTTTCTCATATTCAAGTGTGAATGACCCAAAAAAAGTCAGTGATTTCTTAGAAAGCTAAATACAATAAGCATTGGATCAAGGCACATACACGACTGGCCAAAGGGCATTCAACGCACTTTGGTTTTCAGTTCAGGGATTCTCGAAAGACAGGACAATTGTTTCAAGAATCCCTGAGCAACTTTGTAAAGAACAATTCAACTTTGTAAAGAACAAATCTACTTTATAAAGAACAATTCAACTTTGTAAAGAACAAATCTACTTTATAAAGAACAATTCAACTTTGAAATTGTGGCAACATAGAAGTAGTCAATCTGGGGGGGGGGGAACTAATCATAAACAAGGAAATCGGTGATGCTCAGTTTGTATTCAAAAGAAAGCCAATGTGTTGTTTATTTATAGAACCTTTTTCACGGACCGGTTTATATCTAAGCTATGTTTGAGGGCAACGTTTAGATGACGTATGGTACAGGGTACTGGAGAATGTCATCCATTGTAGTTTAGCCTTTTTTGTTGGCTAGAACAAATAGATATAGTTGGGGTTCTTTATGTCATCTCTGTTTGTCAGCCTGGCCACCCTGCATGGGTTAATCTCATCCTGGGTAATTGTCCTAAAGGTCTGTGTGCTTCATCTGCCCTGTGCTGTGGCCTGCCTGACACACATCAGACGCACGCACACACACACACACACACACACACACACACACACACACACACACACACACACACACACACACACACACACACACACACACACACACACAGGAGCCGCGCCCGCCTGGGCGTCTGTTGCGATCGACTCTCTCTGTGTTTCTGTGTTTTTTCCAAACAGAGGAACTAAACGTTCTCTGAGGAGAGACAAGCAGAGAAGTAAACATTCTCTGAGGAGAGACAAACAGAGGAACTAAACGTTCTCTGAGGAGAGACAAGCAGAGAAGTAAACGTTCTCTGAGGAGAGACAAGCAGAGAAGTAAAGCAGGACAGCTCCATATCTAGTCATGCTTCCAGAGATAGTCAGATACATGTAGAAGACTGCTCTCTGCTTGTCTCTCTTCAGAGAACGACTGTCTAGCGGCTTCGCCCTGGTTCTTCTCAGTTAATGAGCTGGGCCCTAGTTTCGATCATCATGTCATTTTTTTTATTTTTTTTGCCTTTTGGTTTTTACCGAACATTCACAAAACGAGTGTAAAGAATGACCTGTGCTTTATTCTACAAGGTTCTCTAAAGTCTGATTGTTCAACACAGCAATGAAAACCCACTTTCACAGTTGACAAGTCATTATATCTCAGTGGAACAGAGTTGTTTTTTTTATAGTTGGTTGTTAGGGTAACCGTAAGCCAAAAAAAAATACAGTACAAATTACTACCAACCCCTAAAATATAGAATTGCAGTTTTAGTTACAATATACACTGACCTGCGGCTCAGTGAGGGCCCTACTATCTGCAATGTGAACCACATTTCTTCTCCTCTTTGTCATAAAATGTCCTTAAATATAAATTATATGGGCAAATGTACAGAAGAACATTGATTCCCCACTCAGTCTTGTAGATCCAGTGTATTATAACAAAGTCTTTTAGCCACTTTAGTTTCATGTCATCAACAAACGCACTCATTTATAAGGAAATGTCCCGCGTTATCAATATCATGAATGGGAGTGGTCTGAATCAGGTATTCCGCTGTCTCTGTAGCTCCTGTTGCTAATACTGGTCTCGCTGTGTGGGCTTTTGTACAGACTCAATCCGTTCGGAGGGAAAATCGTATGTATCACAAACTCCTCTTTGGACACGGGCACGGGGTGTATAGGGATCATCTGAAAAGAGGCCTCTCGTATCTCCAAGATCGAGGTATCCTTTTTCGTCCCCGCCTCGGCGTAATCGTCCTTCCTCCGACGGCCCTTGTTGTAGGTGCAATTCCTGGAAAACAGTGAACTGTTCCTGTGCACGTACCAGCACACAAACGCCAGCATTATTATTGCCAACAGAGCCACGGCCCCTCCGATGATCGCGGCTAAAGGCAGACTGGAATTGTTGTAAGGCTCCTTTTCCTGCTCGCGGTTCAGTGTGGTGGTGGGTTTGTAAGCCTTCAGAGAACTGGTCTCTGTCTCTATGCAAACTGGTGTCTCGTCCGTCAAGTAAATGTTACTGGTCTCCATGGGAACCATGCATATCCTGTACGAGGATTCCGGTTCTAGAGCTGTTAGGAGGTACTCCTTCTTCTCGCCCTGTACGATAGTCTCCGTGATGGAACCGAACGAAGGGTTGTGGCCCAGTTTTAACCAGCTGAGCCTCATGGCAGTCAAGGGTACAGAAACTCTCCAGGAGATGTGCACTGTCTCTGCACTGCTCGACTTCACACTGATCCTGATGATCTTTCTTCCTGACGGTGTCGTAGTACTGCGGTAGTTCTTATTCCGGTCAGGCATTCTCACCACTGGTCTTTTGGTCACAAAGGAGGGCCATTGGGGTTGTGAGGGCAATAAGGTGTTAGAGACAGTGCTGGTCTCGGTAGGGTCCCCCTGGCCCCTGCCCAAGTCAGATCCTCCACAGTCAAACAAGTCCATGGACAAATCCTTAATAGCCATGCCCTTGACCTTGTCTGGTCCCTGGCACATAAACCCTCTGACGTTGACTTTTGTCGGCAGCGACCTTAACCAATCTCTCACCCACTTCATCCGGCAAGTACACTGCCACGGGTTGTTACGGAGTAGGAGCTGCGTGAGGTTATCCAGGTCTTCGAACACTCCGTGAGGCAGACTGCTCAGGTTGTTGCCTGATAGATCCAACCGATACAGCTGCCTGAGGAAAGCGAAGGCCCCGGCCGGTACCCGGTTTATGTGGTTGTCTTGGAGCTGCAGTTTCTCCAAACTGGTTCCTGGTAAGTTAGCCGGTGGCGACGTTAGGGTGTTTCTCACCAGGGAGAGCTCGGTGAGATTAATCAGGTTGATGAAGGCCATCTCGCCGATGCCTCGGTTGTTGAGCAGGTTCCCGTCCAGGACGAGTCTCTTTAGATTGATCAGGTCCTGCAGGGATGCCTCTGATATTGACGAGATGCGGTTGTCGTCGAAGCGCAGCTCCTCGATGGTCTGCGGAAGGCCAGACGGGATGGTGCTCAGATGGTTCCTGGAGAGAAAGAGTAGTCTCAGGTGGTTGCTGTCCCTGAACGCTCCTTCCTCGATGCTAACCGCCGAGACGGAGTTATCATCCAGGTGTAGCTCCTCAATCACCGGGATCTGACCCAGCGACGCATGCGTAATCATGCGGATATTATTCTCCTGTAGATGCAGCTCTTTGACCCCTTTCGGCAGGTTCTGGGGGAACTCATCCAGATTATTGCAGTACAGATAGATTTTCTCAACGTTGCTTAGCCTCTTCAGATCGGTGGGGATGCCGGCGCTCTTGATCCTGTTGTTTTGGAGGAAGAGAATAGTAGCATCCAGCGGAATGCCGGTAGGGATAGAGGTGAGGCCTCGGTCATTACAGTAGATGAAGGTCCCATCACACCGGCAGGACGAGGGGCAGGAGGCGGAGGTCACCAGAGGGTTAGCCAGACCCAGGAGTAGTCCTAGCCTGGTCAAGAAGAGCAGGAAGTTCTTGCATTGGGCGGCCATCTTGTTTTGAGGTTGTGGTATCCCCTCCCTAGGAAGGAGACAGAAGGGTAAAGTTAAAGCACAAGGCCTTTACAATGAAGGCTTTTACAAGGAAGGCTTTTACAGGGAAGCCAAACCCCTGGTTTCTAATAAATGCTGTTTGTTTGAATTGTCCTGCCTCAAGCCTGTTCTGCACTAATCTGCAATATTAGATATGGCATGTAGGCCTTATGCTGACTTAAATTGATATAAATCGTTACTTTTACAATTTGCCTATCACAGAAAACACATTTGAGCATCTAGCAAGGCTAAAACTGCCTTGAGTACAAAGGGATGTTTTCAGGGAACATATTTCTCTCAGACTTTAGAGACTTCATACATTTACAATGTATTTCGCTTTCCCTCATTTCCTGTTTGGAGAAAATCCTTCAACATGTGGGTTCGGCTACTGAATTGAATCCCTGTGCTTGGGCTTTTTGGCTTTAGCTTGTGAAACGTAATAGCTTGGCCTTAGTTGTTTTACATGTTTCTGTATCTTTCTCAAGGCTGCCTTTCATCACTGCTAGACTGTGTGTGTATGTGAACAAAGCCAGGCCTTGTGATGAACTGTTGTGAAATCGTCTCTCTCTCTCTCTCTCTCTCTCTCTCTCTCTCTCTCTCTCTCTCTCTCTCTCTCTCTCTCTCTCTCTCGCTCTTTCTCTCTCTCTCTTTCTCTCTCCAGAGCTGTGACTGGTAGCCAGAGCTGTGACTGGTAGCCAGAGATGTGAATGGTAGCCAGAGCTGTGACTGGTAGCCAGAGATGTGACTGGTAGCCAGAGCTGTGACTGGTAGCCAGAGATGTGACTGGTAGCCAGAGCTGTGACTGGTAGCCAGAGATGTGACTGGTAGCCAGAGATGTGACTGGTAGCCAGAGCTGTGACTGGTAGCCAGAGATGTGACTGGTAGCCAGAGCTGTGACTGGTAGCCAGAGGTGTGACTGGTAGCCAGAGATGTGACTGGTAGCCAGAAATGTGACTGGTAGCCAGAGATGTGACTGGTAGCCAGAGATGTGACTGGTAGCCAGAGCTGTGACTGGTAGCCAGAGCTGTGACTGGTAGCCAGAGCTGTGACTGGTAGCCAGAGCTGTGACTGGTAGCCAGAGATGTGACTGGTAGCCAGAGCTGTGACTGGTAGCCAGAGCTGTGACTGGTAGCCAGAGGTGTGACTGGTAGCCAGAGATGTGACTGGTAGCCATAAATGTGACTGGTAGCCAGAGATGTGACTGGTAGCCAGAGCTGTGACTGGTAGCCAGAGATGTGACTGGTAGCCAGAGCTGTGACTGGTAGCCAGAGCTGTGACTGGTAGCCAGAGGTGTGACTGGTAGCCAGAGATGTGACTGGTAGCCAGAAATGTGACTGGTAGCCAGAGCTGTGACTGGTAGCCAGAGCTGTGACTGGTAGCCAGAGATGTGACTGGTAGCCAGAGATGTGACTGGTAGCCAGAGATGTGACTGGTAGCGACTGGTAGCCAGAGGTGTGACTGGTAGCCAGAGATGTGACTGGTAGCCAGAGCTGTGACTGGTAGCCAGAGCTGTGACTGGTAGCCAGAGATGTGACTGGTAGCCAGAGCTGTGACTGGTAGCCAGAGATGTGACTGGTAGCCAGAGCTGTGACTGGTAGCCAGAAAATGAATATTCATTGACATGTAAGTTAGATGAGCACAAAACAAGTAAAAGATGTCACGTACGATACCTCTATGTACAAACAAACAAACAACTTTTAATACAGCAAGATGCAAACTGCTTGTCCGTTGTCTTCCTTTAGCTTTTACTGTGACTAGTGAAGTTTGGTTTCTCTTTTCATTAGACCAGTAGCTGGCTTCTGATTTGACTTCAATTAAGAATGAATGTCCTGACCTCTCCTCACGTCTCATTAGAAAACACACACATGCACGCACACACACACACACAATTACACATATTGTTAGAAACCAGGGTTTTGGTCAGCGAGGCGTAAAGAAGCCACCATCCAATCATACTGTGGCTGCCATACCTGATTTAAAAGAATCGATAACCAGCCACCGAAGAATCCTTTCCCAATCCAGCAGATCCAATCGAGATTTACGTTGAAATCTTTCCTATTAAGTCCTTTTCAGAAAGGTTAAGTTTATTAGTGTAGTAAGAGAAAGAAGGTGTTTGGTTATACCCTTGGTTAGTGTGTTTGAACTTAAACTGATCTGGGTTTTTTTATCTGACCCTCCTCTTGTTTTGTCAGCTGCTCAAGCCATCAAAGGCTTTGCCATGGAAGATAGGCTGGTAGAAAAAGCCTCTCCACTCAAACTCAGACAAATCTGCAGGCTTTTCCTCTCAAAAGCAAGCCTGAGTTTTCGTGTTTTTTTGTTGTTGTATTTTTTTTGTAGTAGCTGTAGAGTCTTTGTATCGTCCAACTTAGATCTCTTTGTGTTACATGGAGGCCCCGTCCTCTTAGGAAAAATCCTCTGGAGAAAAAGAGTGCTCACTACCTCCGACGGTTACAGGCTCTCCTCAGGGTCTGTGGTCAAGCAGACCAGTCATGATGAAGAGAAGGTCCAAAAGGTGGACTGAGCCATGCCAACACCAATCCTGATAGTACAGGCTCACTCCAGGCCTGTATCAATTATGTACTCCAGCCCTGCAGGAAACCCAGAATCACGTTCTCCCACCGTGAGCCTGTGCCATACATTAATCCAAGGTACTTTGGTAACAGAGTGGTACGTCCCCCCCCCTCAGCTACTTCTCAGGAGACCAATGGACGACAGGACAATGGACGGATCGTCGGTTGCATCAGTTCCCTTACGGTCAGACCCCAAGCTTGTTGGATCACGTTGTGGCCTCCTTTAATTCCTGTACCCACAAAGAGACAGAAATCGGCGTTATTTAAAATCCAATTAGCAGTCATTGTAACAACTGACTCATTCAGACAGTGTCTGTAAGTATGAGGAGTGAAGGGAAATCACTTTCGGTTTGTGTCCCAAATGGCACCCATATTCCCTATATAGTGCACTACTTTTCACCAAGTCCCTTAGGGCTCTATGTAGGGAATAAGGTGCCATTTGGGACATCTCCTTGGAGGTTAATGGATGTCATATGGCTTGCTGGCTGATGCAAATGTTATGCAAAGAGACACACAGCATGGTACCATTCAGTCTACCTCTGTCTGTTGATTTTCCCTCCCTTCCTCCTCTCTCATCAAACAATGCATCTTAAAAAAAAAAAAAAAAGGTATTTATGGAGGAAAACGCAAATAGGGAAGTTCAGAGTCAATGAAAGGCGGATTCAGAAATCTCTAACAAGGGAAACTGTTGTGAAGATGCTATTTATTCTATTTGTAATCTCTGTTTGGGCTACATTTTAAGAAATCTGATATCTGTGAGCACAGATCAGCAACAGCACACACCGCTCCGGGTCTACCGCTCCGGGTCTACCGCTCCGGGTCTAACGCGCCGTGTCTAACGCGCCGAGTCTAACGCGCCGGGTCTACTGCTCCGGGTCTACAGCTCCGGGTCTACAGCTCCGGGTCTACCGCTCCGGGTCTACCGCTCCGGGTCTACCGCTCCGGGTCTACCGCTCCGGGTCTACCGCTCCGGGTATAACGCTCCGGGTATAACGCTCCGGGTATAACGCTCCGGGTATAACGCTCCGGGTCTACAGCTCCGGGTCTAACGCTCCGGGTCTACAGCTCCGGGTCTACAGCTCCGGGTATAACGCTCCGGGTATAACGCTCCGGGTCTACAGCTCCGGGTCTACCGCTCCGGGTATAACGCTCCGGGTCTACAGCTCCGGGTCTAACGCTCCGGGTCTACAGCTCCGGGTCTACAGCTCCGGGTATAACGCTCCGGGTATAACGCTCCGGGTCTACAGCTCCGGGTCTACCGCTCCGGGTATAACGCTCCGGGTCTACAGCTCCGGGTCTAACGCTCCGGGTCTAACGCTCCGGGTCTAACGCTCCGGGTCTAACGCTCCGGGTCTACAGCTCCGGGTCTAACGCTCCGGGTATAACGCTCCGGGTATAACGCTCCGGGTCTACCGCTCCGGGTCTACCGCTCCGGGTCTAACGCTCCGGGTATACCGCTCCGGGTCTACCGCTCCGGGTCTAACGCGCCGGGTATAACGCTCCGGGTATAACGCTCCGGGTCTACAGCTCCGGGTCTAACGCTCCGGGTCTACAGCTCCGGGTCTACAGCTCCGGGTATAACGCTCCGGGTATAACGCTCCGGGTCTACAGCTCCGGGTCTACCGCTCCGGGTATAACGCTCCGGGTCTACAGCTCCGGGTCTAACGCTCCGGGTCTAACGCTCCGGGTCTAACGCTCCGGGTCTAACGCTCCGGGTCTACAGCTCCGGGTCTAACGCTCCGGGTATAACGCTCCGGGTATAACGCTCCGGGTCTACCGCTCCGGGTCTACCGCTCCGGGTCTAACGCTCCGGGTATACCGCTCCGGGTCTACCGCTCCGGGTCTAACGCGCCGGGTCTAACGCGCCGGGTCTACTGCTCCAGGTCTACTGCTCCGGGTCTACAGCTCCGGGTCTACCGCTCCGGGTCTACCGCTCCGGGTCTAACGCTCCGGGTCTACAGCTCCGGGTCTACCGCTCCGGGTCTAACGCTCCGGGTCTACAGCTCCGGGTCTACAGCTCCGGGTATAACGCTCCGGGTATAACGCTCCGGGTCTACAGCTCCGGGTCTACCGCTCCGGGTATAACGCTCCGGGTCTACAGCTCCGGGTCTACCGCTCCGGGTATAACGCTCCGGGTCTAACGCTCCGGGTCTAACGCTCCGGGTCTACAGCTCCGGGTCTAACGCTCCGGGTATAACGCTCCGGGTATAACGCTCCGGGTCTACCGCTCCGGGTCTACCGCCCCGGGTCTAACGCTCCGGGTATACCGCTCCGGGTCTACCGCTCCGGGTCTAACGCGCCGGGTATAACGCTCCGGGTATAACGCTCCGGGTCTACAGCTCCGGGTCTAACGCTCCGGGTCTACAGCTCCGGGTCTACAGCTCCGGGTATAACGCTCCGGGTATAACGCTCCGGGTCTACAGCTCCGGGTCTACCGCTCCGGGTATAACGCTCCGGGTCTACAGCTCCGGGTCTAACGCTCCGGGTCTAACGCTCCGGGTCTAACGCTCCGGGTCTAACGCTCCGGGTCTACAGCTCCGGGTCTAACGCTCCGGGTATAACGCTCCGGGTATAACGCTCCGGGTCTACCGCTCCGGGTCTACCGCTCCGGGTCTAACGCTCCGGGTATACCGCTCCGGGTCTACCGCTCCGGGTCTAACGCGCCGGGTCTAACGCGCCGGGTCTACTGCTCCGGGTCTACTGCTCCGGGTCTACAGCTCCGGGTCTACCGCTCCGGGTCTACCGCTCCGGGTCTAACGCTCCGGGTCTACAGCTCCGGGTCTACAGCTCCGGGTCTAACGCTCCGGGTCTACAGCTCCGGGTCTACAGCTCCGGGTATAACGCTCCGGGTATAACGCTCCGGGTCTACAGCTCCGGGTCTACCGCTCCGGGTATAACGCTCCGGGTCTACAGCTCCGGGTCTAACGCTCCGGGTCTAACGCTCCGGGTCTAACGCTCTGGGTCTAACGCTCCGGGTCTACAGCTCCGGGTCTAACGCTCCGGGTATAACGCTCCGGGTATAACGCTCCGGGTCTACCGCTCCGGGTCTACCGCTCCGGGTCTAACGCTCCGGGTATACCGCTCCGGGTCTACCGCTCCGGGTCTAACGCGCCGGGTCTAACGCGCCGGGTCTACTGCTCCGGGTCTACTGCTCCGGGTCTACAGCTCCGGGTCTACCGCTCCGGGTCTACCGCTCCGGGTCTAACGCTCCGGGTCTACAGCTCCGGGTCTACCGCTCCGGGTCTAACGCTCCGGGTCTACAGCTCCGGGTCTACAGCTCCGGGTATAACGCTCCGGGTATAACGCTCCGGGTCTACAGCTCCGGGTCTACCGCTCCGGGTATAACGCTCCGGGTCTACAGCTCCGGGTCTACTGCTCCGGGTCTAACGCTCCGGGTCTAACGCTCCGGGTCTAACGCTCCGGGTCTACCGCTCCGGGTCTACAGCTCCGGGTCTAACGCTCCGGGTATAACGCTCCGGGTATACCGCTCCGGGTCTACCGCTCCGGGTCTAACGCTCCGGGTCTAACACTCCGGGTCTACCGCTCCGGGTCTACAGCTCCGGGTATAACGCTCCGGGTATAACGCTCTGGGTCTACCGCTCCGGGTCTAACGCTCCGGGTATAACGCTCCGGGTCTACAGCTCTGCATGTGTTAAAATATAATGGGAGTTGATACTGAGATAGAGAACCTAATGCCTTATGGGAGTTGAGACTGAGACAGAGACCCTAATGCCTTATGGGAGTTGAGACTGAGATAGAGAACCTAATGCCTTATGGGAGTTGATACTGAGACAGAGACCCCAATGCCTTATGGGAGTTGAGACTGAGACAGAGACCCTAATGCCTTATGGGAGTTGATACTGAGACAGAGACCCCAATGCCTTATGGGAGTTGATACTGAGACAGAGACCCCAATGCCTTATGGGAGTTGAGACTGAGACAGAGACCCTAATGCCTTATGGGAGTTGATACTGAGACAGAGACCCCAATGCCTTATGGGAGTTGACACTGAGATAGAGACCATGATGCCTTATGGGAGTTGATACTGAGACAGAGACCCTAATGCCTTATGGGAGTTGATACTGAGACAGAGACCTCAATGCCTTATGGGAGTTGACACTGAGATAGAGACCATGATGCCTTATGGGAGTTGATACTGAGACAGAGACCCTAATGCCTTATTATTAAGTGTCTCTGTATATCAGATTAGCCTGCTTCTCTCTGATAGTGGGCATCGTTGGTAAAACCCAGATTAGCCTGCTTCTCTCTGATAGTGGGCATCGTTGGTAAGACCCAGATTAGCCTGCTTCTCTCTGATAGTGGGCATCGTTAGTAAAACCCAGATTAGCCTGCTTCTCTCTGATAGTGGGCATCGTTAGTAAGACCCAGATTAGCCTGCTTCTCTCTGATAGTGGGCATCGTTAGTGAAACCCAGATTAGCCTGATCCTCTCTGATAGTGGGCATCGTTGGTAAAACCCAGAATAACCACCCAGATGAACCGCTGTATTCACTGTGGAGTTTTATGAAAACCTTTTTTCTTCCCTCCAACGGTTTTGTGTTGCCCTTTCCTCCCCCAAAAACCTAATATCCAGCCCCCCCCCCAACCAACCACCTCCGTCCACCCCAGCAATCCATCCACCCCCTTCCGCCATTCTTTTCTATGGTGATGGTAGAAAAGAATGTCTTTGCATTCGAAAAGTGACAGGGCTCTAGACCCCTGATACAAAGCAAGTGGGTGGGACCCCTCCTGTTCCTTTCTGTTCCCTCCTGTTCTCTCCTGCCTTGCTCAGTTCACTAGTTCCCCTCCTGTTCTCTCCTGTTCTCTCCTGCTCTCTCTGCTCTCTCCTGTTCTCTCTGCTCTCTCTACTCTCTCTACTCTCTCTCTACTCTCTCTCTACTCTCTCTACTCTCTCTACTTTCTCTGTTCTCTCTCTCTACTCTCTCTGCTCTCTCTACTCTCTCTGCTCTCTGTTCTCTCTGCTCTCTCTGCTCTCCCTGCTCTCTCTACTCTCTCTGCTCTCTCTGCTCTCTCTGCTCTCCCTGCTCTCTCTACTCTCTCTGCTCTGTCTGTTCTCTCTGCTCTCTCTACTCTCTCTGCTCTCTCTGCTCTCTCTGCTCTCTCTATTCTCTCTGTTCTCTCTGCTCTCTCTGTTCTCTCTGCTCTCTCTGCTCTCTCTACTCTATTCTCATAAAAGAGAAGGGGTCCTTTCTAGACAGAATATTTGACCACGCAACTGAGCTAGCAACACGCCACTGAGCTATGACCATGGCAACACGCCACTTAGCTGTGACCACGGAAACAGGCCACTGAGCGAGACCCCTAAGGCGGCTCCTGAACTAAAAGGCCCTCCTCTCTTCACGGTGATCAGAAAGCTAATTTGAAATGCTCATGAATACAACAGGGCAACTGGAGTAACACGTCCCCCCCCCCCCCCCCCCCCCCCACACACACACACACACACACACACACACACACACACACACACACACACACACACACACACACACACACACACACACATTCCCACGCACACATTACTACTATGAATGCATCTTCTATTAAACCACTGGAGTTAAAAATAGATATTCCTCTGCCAAGCAGCTACGTTTACCAGCTAATTATCGCATCCCCTTTTCTCGCAAAGTGTGATTACCCAGTAAAGTTATTTTTAAATCTGGTATGACAGGTGCTTTCAATAAATATTCATCTATAAATCTTAGAATGACAATATTACATTTTAAAAATGTTTTCGAATAGTAATTTAGTAAATTGTAGAGCTGTTTCATCTGATGCATTTGATGGAAAATAGTTAGTCAACGTCAGGTGCCGATGTAAAATGCTCTTTTTATATATAAATATGAACTTTATTGAACAAAAGAATGCATGCTTTGTGTAACATGATGTCCTAGGTGTGTCATCTGATGAAGTTTGTAAAAGGTTAGTGCTGCATTTAGCTGTTTTTTGGTTATTTGTGATGCATGTGGTTGGTTGGAAAATTGCTATGTTGCTACTTTTACCATGTACTCCTCTAACATAATCTAATGTTTTGCTTTTCCTGTAAAACCTTTTTGAAATCGGACGACGTGGGTCGAATCAGGAGAGGTGTATCTATAAAACGATATGAGACAGTCCTATATTTGAAAAAGAAAATATTAAATTTCGTTATGCTAATGTCGATAGGAGTTTTTCGCTGGATGTTGATCCCGTTTGCGGGATGAGACGCTCAAGAGGTTTTAATGTTATGTTTCCCCTGACAACACAATGGCATTGTGTCTTTACGTGTAACTCTGTCTCTGCTCTGCTATAGAGAGAGTGTGTGTGTGTGTGTGTGTGTGTGTGCTAGTCTAGTTTCCATGCTAGTGTGCTTCAGTAGAACACGGAAGAGGTAAGTGGGGAACAAGAGAGTTGGCCATTTAACAGTTGTAGCTACTGACAAGGAGAAGATTAGGGAATTGAGATGCTTGTAACTCGATTACAGCTCCAGTCCTGAGACGCTGCTGTCTGATGACCATGCACACTCACCACTCTCTATTTCATTCTGTTCTGCTGCATCTAAAAACAGTAAGAGATTAGGCCCTAAACTATGACAGATAATACATTAGTTCTAGATTATTCTGGAGGGAGACACTAAACAACAGATGTGATCTCTGATAAGTTTAGGAACAGAAAAACATTTGACAAAAAAAACTGAAAAGAAAAGAGATCAAAAATAGGTAGCCTAGCGGTTAGGAGCCTAGCGGTTAAGAGTCTAGCGGTTAGGAGCCTAGCGGTTAGGAGCCTAGCGGTTAGGAGCCTAGCGGTTAAGAGCCTAGCGGTTAGGAGTCTAGCAGTTAGGAGCCTAGCGGTTAAGAGTCTAGCGCTTAGGAGCCTAGCGGTTAGGAGCCTAGCGGTTAGGAGCCTAGCGCTTAGGAGCCTAGCGGTTAAGAACCTAACGGTTAAGAGTCTAGCAGTTAGGAGTCTAGAGTTTAAGAGCCTAGCGGTTAGGAGTCTAAAGGTTAGGAGTCTAGAGGTTAGGAGTCTAGAGGGTAGGAGTCTAGAGGGTAGGAGTCTAGAGGTTAGGAGTCTAGCGGTTAGGAGCCTAGCGGTTAGGAGTCTAGCGGAAAAGGAGCCTAGCGGTTAGGAGTCTAGAGGTTAGGAGTCTAGCGGTTAGGAGTCTAGTGGGTAGGAGTCTAGAGGTTAGGAGTCTAGCGTTTAGGAGTCTAGCGGTTAGGAGTCTAGCGGAAAAGGAGCCTAGCGGTTAGGAGTCTAGAGGTTAGGAGTCTAGAGGTTAGGAGCCTAGCGGTTAGGAGTCTAGAGGTTAGGAGTCTAGCGGTTAGGAGTCTAGCGGTTAGGAGCCTAGCGGTGAGGAGCCTAGCGGTGAGGAGCCTAGCAGTTAGGAGCCTAGCAGTTAGGAGTCTAGTGGTTAAGAACATAGCGGTTAGGAGCCTAGCAGTTAGGAGCCTAGCGGTTAAGAACATAGAGGTTAGGAGCCTAGCGGTTAGGAGCATTGGGACAGTAACTGAGCTGACTAGGTGATAAATGTACAGACTTGTAAATGTGTGAAATAGGACACCCACCTAATTATTATTATAATGCAGAGAACATTTACAAAATGTGAAAATAGCAGTGAGAGAGAGAGAGAACATATACTGATTAATTTCATGGAGCAGCCTTCCTGGCTTGTTACACAGTCTCACTCTAACATGATGTCTGACTCAGTGTCCAGACTCTAACATGATGTCTGACTCAGTGTCCAGACTCTAACATGATGTCTGACTCAGTGTCCAGACTCTAGTTACTGGTTACTGGTTATTGGTTACTCTAGTTACTGGTTATTGGTTACTCTAGTTACTGGTTACTCTAGTTACTGGTTATTGGTTACTCTAGTTACTGGTTACTCTAGTTGCTGGTTATTGGTTACTCTAGTTACTGGTTAATCTAGTTACTGGTTACTCTAGTTACTGGTTACTGGTTACTCTAGTTACTGGTTACTCTAGTTACTGGTTAATCTAGTTACTGGTTATTCTAGTTACTGGTTACTGTAGTTACTGGTTACTCTAGTTACTGGTTATTGTTTAATCTAGTTACTGGTTACTGTAGTTACTGGTTACTCTAGGTACTGGTTACTCTAGGTACTGGTTACTCTAGGTACTGGTTACTGGTTACTCTAGTTACTGGTTACTCTGGTTACTGGTTACTCTGGTTACTGGTTACTCTGGTTACTGGTTACTCTAGTTACTGGTTACTCTGGTTACTGGTTACTCTAGTTACTGGTTACTCTAGTTACTGGTTACTCTGGTTACTGGTTACTCTAGTTACTGGTTACTCTAGTTACTCATGTGAGACTGATGTAAGTCCATCTACACAGGACCAGGGAAACATTCTGCATGTATTTTGCATGATGCACTGAACTTTATGAGTTATTTTCAAAAAATAGTTGATATTGTAGTGTGGTGATGTGGACTGTTTAATATTATTGTGGCTGGGAGGGTCTTGAGTTGGGAGACATTTTTGTGGTGTGGTGTTGAATAGTGTTATTCTCCTAACCAAGCAGGGGCTATCCTTCATGCTTCGTGTTCCCGAGTAGGGGATATCCTTCAGGGTTAGCAGAGTTGTAAACTGCAGTCACATTTCACTTGGCAAGTGAAACGCACACTTGGCACTCTGATTGGACCAGCATACTGTCAATCAAAACAGGTCAGGTGGTGAGCTAGGGAACAGATTTCTCATTTGCTGTACAGCTATAGGATCGGGTGCGGTTCAAACTTGAAATTATAGGATGAGAGGCTTGACCTAATTGGGGCGGCAAGGTAGCCTAGTGGTTAGAGTGTTGGACTAGTAACCGTAAAGGTTGCAAGACCAAATCCCCGAGCTGACAAGGTAAAAATCTGTCGTTCTGCCCCCTGAACAAGGCAGTTAACCCACTGTTCCCCGGTAGGCCGTCATTATAAATAATAATTTGTTCTAAACTGACTTGCCTAGTTAAATAAAGGTAAATAAATATGAAGCTCCAAAAATGGTTTGGTGATCAATAATATTAACTGTTTACTTTACAAACTCATCAGCAATGGGGCAATAATCACTAGCATATTTCCTACTGGTATTTTGGTATGTAACAATTGCTTGAAATGTATAATTTACTTATGAAGCTTGCATACATAATATAATCTTTCATTTCTTTGTCATGTTTGGTTTGATAGGCCTACATTACATTTTAATTTAGCCAACCGTTTTTTTACCCTCTGAGTGAACGCGATGTTTATTGTGCACATGAACTTTCACAAGATTCATGACGTAGAAGTTCTGTTTATTTCATTTCTTCGTTTCTTTTTGTTCCTATTTCCAAAGGGTCGGAGTTCCGTATCTCTGCCGTCCTATGTCTCTGTCGTCCTGGTTGTGTGTAATAGGAGTCGGCCACGCCTCAGTGGGTATAGAAATAGGCTACGTGGCAAAGAGCTGTACACTTTTTGAGTCAGAACGTTGAATAAAGATCAAATTAATGTTCCATGTATGAATGGTGTTGAAATATCACGAATGATCATTACGTCTGATTGATACGAATGTAGCAACGTAACAATGGATGTGGACATCGCCTTTTACATTGTACAACCGGTTTATTGGTTGTAATTGGTAATTGGGTAATTGTATGGTCCTGCGGGGGCCATGTTATTATATTATATAGGCCTACCTGTTTGAGCTCCAGTTAGACAGATTCCATTTGGTTTATCAAGGGGAGGCTGTACAGTCTTGCCTTCGACCTGGGTCCGTTCATATACGACAGGTTAAGTCTGATACAGAGGCTATTTCTTATGGGCTAATGACTTTGTATATTTGGTCAATCTACTTGTATATTTTGTATGATGTGGCGCTTTCACCAGCGGATCACCAAGGCCTGTAAATAAATGTACATTCTGAGCACGTCAACCTGCCTTGCCTTCTGCTGGTTTCATGTCCTTGCCACTGCTACATGGTCCCTATTTTACAGTTGCATAGGTTCATCAAAATGTGTTGTAGACCAAATAATGAAAAGGGTTGTCTGGTAGCATCAAAAAATAGACAAAGATTTGTAGTTGATCAAGTCGTTGCATGTATAGATTTTGTTTTTTACTTGACTTGAGTTGAAAACTTGTGACTCGACTTGACTTGCTGTTAGAATCCACGACTTGACTGGAGTCTTGACCAATTCTACTTGGGACTCGACTTGAGACTCGAACCTTGTGACTTGAGTAATAGAGACTTGGTCCCACCTCTGACCGTTAGTGTCCCCCGGTAGGGGACCTATCCTTCACGGTGCAGACAGCTTGAATCTCTGGTCTGGTTGGCTGCTTTTCAACATGTTCACCCGGTTTCGCAACAAGTGGCCGAACTCTATTGTTCATTACAAGGCAAACATGTTGGATATGTCCACAGGTTTGGATTAGGAGTTTAAACGTTTTAGTCAATTGTTTTATTTACCTGTCAAGGTGTAGGGGGCAGTATTTTCACGGCCGGATGAAAAACGTACCCAAAATTAAACTGGTTACTACTCTGGCCCAGAAACTAGAATATGCATATTATTAGAATATTTGGATAGAAAACACTCTGAAGTTTCTAAAATTGTTTGCATGATGTCTGTGAGTATAACAGAACTCATATGGCAGGCAAAAACCTGAGAAAAATCCAACCAGGACCCACTGGGAGATCTGAGAATTGTAGTTCTTCTTTTGAATCCCTATCGAAACTACAGTGTCTGTGGGGTCACGTTGCACTTCCTAAGGCTTCCATTGGCTGTCAAAAGCCTTCAGAAAGTTTTTTTCATCATTCTCCTGTAACCGGGCAGAGAATAGGAGCTCAGTCAATGAGTGGACTGCCTATGGACAAAGGACTTGGTGATGCGCGAGCCCGATAGCGCTCCCCTCCTTTTTCTTCTGGAATGAATACGCTATTGTCCGGTTGGAATATTATCGCATTTTTCCGTAACAAATACCATAAAGATAGATTGCAAACAACGTTTGACATGCTTCTACGAACGTTAATGGAACATTTTGACTTTATGTGTCTCGAATTACGCTCGCGCATTATGCCTTTAGATAGTGACCTGAACGCACGAACAAAACGGAGGTATTTAGACATAAATATGGATTTTTTTTAACAAAAACAACATTTCTTGTGGAAGTAGCAGTCCTGGGAGTGCATTCTGACGAAGATCAGCAAAGGTAAGAGAATATTTATAATACTAATTCTGAGTTTAGGTGACCCCAGAACTTGGCGGGTGTCTGAATAGCTTGCTTTGATGGCTGAGCTCTGTACTCAGAATATTGAAAAATGTGCTTTCGCCGAAAAGCTATTTTACAATCTGACACAGCGGTTGCATCAAGGAGTAGTGTATCTATAATTCTTAAAATAACTGTTATGTATTTTGTCAACGTTTATGATGAGTATTTTTGTAAATTCACCGGAAGTTTTTGGTGGGAATACATTTTCTGAACATCAGGCGCCAATGTAAAATGCTGTTTTTGGATATAAATATGAACTTTATCGAACAAAACATACATGTATTGTGTAACATGATGTCCTAGGAGTGTCATCTGATGAAGATCGTCAAAGGTTAGTGCTTCATTTAGCTGTGTTTTGGGGTTTTATTGACACATCTCCTTGCTTGGAAAATGGCTGTGTGGTTATTTTTGTCTATGTACTCTCCTAACATAATATAATGTTTTGCTTTCGCTGTAAAGCCTTTTTGAAATCGGACAATGTGGTTACATTAAGGAGAAGTGTATCCTTAAAATGGTGTAAAATAGTCGTATGTTTGAGAAATTGATATTATGATATTTTTGCTGTTTTGTATTTCGCGCCATGCTATTTCACTGGCTGTTGCATAGTGTGGGACGGTCACGTCCCAACTAGCCCAGAGAAGTTAATGGTGTTCATGTTTTTAGGTGTGATGGATTTCTCTTCCTGTCATACTAAGAAGCTCCTGCAGATGGCAGGACATTTTTCAAAACCCGACGAAACCGACTTCTGCACCAATACGTTTGGACTAGCCATGTTAAATTGAGCAACCTGGTATGACACACACACACACACACACACACACACACACACACACACACACACACACACACACACACACACTATTAACTCCAGCTAGTTACCTTTAGGAGGAGGGATAAGACAGGGATAGCTTATAGCCACAGGACAGGGATAGCTTATAGCCACAGGACAGGGATAGCTTATAGCCACAGGACAGGGATAGCTTATAGCCACAGGACAGGGGATAGCTTATAGCCACTGGACAGGGGATAGCTTATAGCCACAGGACAGTGATAGCTTATAGCCACAGGACAGTGATAGTTTATAGCCACAGGACAGGGGATAGCTTATAGCCACAGGACAGGGGATAGCTTATAGCCACAGGACAGGGATAGCTTATAGCCACAGGACAGCGATAGCTTATAGCCACAGGACAGCGATAGCTTATAGCCACAGGACAGGGATAGCTTATAGCCACAGGTCAGCGATAGCTTATAGCCACAGGACAGGGATAGCTTATAGCCACAGGACAGGGGATAGCTTATAGCCACAGGACAGGGGATAGCTTATAGCCACAGGACAGGGATAGCTTATAGCCACAGAACAGGGATAGCTTTTAGCCACAGGACAGCGATAGCTTATAGCCACAGGACAGGGATAGCTTATAGCCACAGGACAGGGATAGCTTATAGCCACAGGACAGGGATAGCTTATAGCCACAGGACAGGGATAGCTTATAGCCACAGGACAGGGATAGCTTATAGCCACAGGACAGCGATAGCTTATAGACACAGCTAGAGAAATCAACACGTCTAAGTGCACACTCTGGAATAACAAGGCCCACATCCCAAATAGTATCATATTCCCTATTTAGTGCACTGGAGCCCTATGGGTGCTGTTCAAAAGTAGGGAATCTAGTGCCATTTGAGACGCACAAAAGCGCCTTAAAGAAAAAAAGATTCAGAAACAATTTCACAGCAACTACATAAATAGCATACGATGGTGGTCTTCAACTAATCAGTTTACAACTGATGCTGAGTCTTCCATTTTACATCTAGGAAGATAGCTATCTATTTTACATCTAGGAAGATAGCTATCTATTTTACATCTAGGAAGATAGCTATCTATTTTACATCTAGGAAGATAGCTATCTATTTTACATCTAGGAAGATAGCTATCTATTTTACATCTAGGAAGATAGCTATCTATTTTACATCTAGGAAGATAGCTATCTATTTTACATCTAGGAAGATAGCTATCTATTTTACATCCAGGAAGATATCTTTCTATTTTACATCTAGGAAGATAGCTATCCATTTTACATCTAGGAAGATAGCTATCTATTTTACATCTAGGAAGATATCCATCTATTTTACATCTAGGAAGATAGCTATCTATTTTACATCTAGGAAGATAGCTATCTATTTTACAACTAGGAAGATAGCTATCCATTTTACATCTAGGAAGATAGCTATCTATTTTACATCCAGGAAGATATCCATCTATTTTACATCTAGGAAGATAGCTATCTATTTTACATCTAGGAAGATAGCTATCTATTTTACATCTAGGAAGATAGCTATCTATATTACAACTAGGAAGATAGCTATCTATTTTACATCTAGGAAGATAGCTATCTATTTTACATCTAGGAAGATAGCTATCTATTTTACATCTAGGAAGATAGCTATCTATATTACATCTAGGAAGATAGCTATCTATATTACAACTAGGAAGATAGCTATCTATTTTACATATAGGAAGATAGCTATCTATATTACATCTAGGAAGATAGCTATCTATTTTACATCTAGGAAGATAGCTATCTATTTTACATCTAGGAAGATAGCTATCTATTTTACATCTAGGAAGATAGCTATCTATTTTACATCTAGGAAGATAGCTATCTATTTTACATCTAGGAAGATATCCATCTATTTTCGGCAAAAGGAACAACTATAATATAATTTAGAATTAGAATTCCCAGTATCATTTCTTTTAGAAAGTAGACTGTTTTTGATTTTGTTTCCTTTCTTATTCTGGCTTCGATTTCAGAAGAACAGATTTTTTTTATTCTTTAGGATGAATAATAGATTGTTACTTTACACCCAGGCACCTTCACCAACTGTCTACATTTGTCACTATTCTAAGTTGTTGAGAGAGAAAGAGAGAGTGAGTAAGAAGGGATGCATAGGTCCTACTGTGGGTCTACTGGGACCCACTGGGTCTTACCCAGCCTACTGGGACCCACTGGGTCTTACCCAGCCTACTGGGACCCACTGGGTCTTACCCAGGTCTACTGGGACCCACTGGGTCTTACCCAGGTCTACTGGGACCCACTGGGTCTTACCCAGGTCTACTGGGACCCACTGGGTCTTACCCAGCCTACTGAGACATACTGGGTCTTACCCAGGTCTACTGGGACCCACTGGGTCTTACCCAGGTCTACTGGGACCCACTGGGTCTTACCCAGGTCTACTGGGACCCACTGGGTCTTACCCAGGTCTACTGGGACCCACTGGGTCTTACCCAGGTCTACTGGGACCCACTGGGTCTTACCCAGCCTACTGAGACATACTGGGTCTTACCCAGGTCTACTGGGACCCACTGGGTCTTACCCAGGTCTACTGAGACATACTGGGTCTTACCCAGGTCTACTGGGACCCACTGGGTCTTACTCAGGTCTACTGGGACCCACTGGGTCTTACCCAGCCTACTGAGACATACTGGGTCTTACCCAGGTCTACTGAGACATACTGGGTCTTACCCAGCCTACTGAGACATACTGGGTCTTACTCAGGTCTACTGGGACCCACTGGGTCTTACCCAGGTCTACTGAGACATACTGGGTATTACTCAGGTCAACTGGGACCCACTGGGTCTTACCCAGGTCTACTGGGACCCACTGGGTCTTACCCAGGTCTACTGAGACATACTGGGTCTTACTCAGGTCAACTGGGACCCACTGGGTCTTACCCAGGTCTACTGGGACCCACTGGGTCTTACCCAGGTCTCTTGAGACATACTGGGTCTTACTCAGGTCTACTGGGACCCACTGGGTCTTACCCAGGTCTACTGAGACATACTGGGTCTTACTCAGGTCAACTGGGACCCACTGGGTCTTACCCAGGTCTACTGGGACCCACTGGGTCTTACCCAGGTCTACTGAGACATACTGGGTCTTACCCAGGTCTACTGGGACCCACTGGGTCTTACCCAGGTCTACTGAGACATACTGGGTCTTACTCAGGTCTACTGGGACCCACTGGGTCTTACCCAGGTCTACTGAGACATACTGGGTCTTACTCAGGTCAACTGGGACTCACTGGGTCTTACCCAGGTCTACTGGGACCCACTGGGTCTTACCCAGGTCTACTGAGACATACTGGGTCTTACCCAGGTCTACTGGGACCCACTGGGTCTTACCCAGGTCTACTGAGACATACTGGGTCTTACTCAGGTCTACTGGGACCCACTGGGTCTTACCCAGGTCTACTGAGACATACTGGGTCTTACTCAGGTCTACTGGGACCCACTGGGTCTTACCCAGGTCTACTGAGACATACTGGGTCTTACTCAGGTCTACTGGGACCCACTGGGTCTTACCCAGGTCTACTGAGACATACTGGGTCTTACTCAGGTCAACTGGGACCCACTGGGTCTTACCCAGGTCTACTGGGACCCACTGGGTCTTACCCAGGTCTACTGAGACATGCTGGGTCTTACCCAGGTCTACTGAGACATACTGGGTCTTACTCAGGTCTACTGGGACCCACTGGGTCTTACTCAGGTCTACTGGGACCCACTGGGTCTTACCCAGGTCTACTGAGACCCACTGGGTCTTACCCAGGTCTACTGAGACATACTGGGTCTTACCCAGGCCTACTGAGACATACTGGGTCTTACTCAGGTCAACTGGGACACCCTGGGTCTTACCCAGCCTACTGAGACATACTGGGTCTTACCCAGGTCTACTGAGACATACTGGGTCTTACCCAGGCCTACTGAGACATACTGGGTCTTACCCAGGCCTACTGGAATCCGGAACCCACTTGGTCTTACCCAGACACGAAAGAACATTCATGAATGCATCTGAATTCACAAGGAGGGACAGGGACACTGGCAGGTTGCATTTCAGAGAGAGAATATATCATAGTTTAGTTTTGGTGTGTAGCCTCTCTACTGTTGGCTGGGATGAACAGATGACTGTTGCCAGCACAAGTGAGAGAAAGAGAGAGAGAGAGAGAGAGAGAGAGAGAGAGAGAGAGAGAGAGTGAGATAGAGGGAGGGAGGGAGGGAGAGGGCGAGAAAGAGAGAGGTCTGTGGTAGACGGGGGGGGGTCGTCATTGTAATGCTATGAAAGGAAGGAGAGACGGCTCTGTTGCTGTAGCAGCTGCATGCTTTTTACCACATGGGGGTGGTAGGCACTGCAAGATGAGACGAGCTAGCTGTGTGTGTGTGTGTGTGTGTGTGTGTGTGTGTGTGTGTGTGTGTGTGTGTGTGTGGCAGACACACACCAACCCACACTATCAATGGACTGGTGCTTGGCTGTCTAGGCTTTATCACCTGCCAAGGTATTGGAGCTGCTACCGCTCTAAAGGACAGCAGGCTTGGCATGGACAGACAGGGTGGTGAGTTTAGCTTATTACACTGGAGGCCTTTTAGCCTAGTTTCCATGTTGGACTCAAACAAACAAGAGGAAAAGCTCATTTCCTTTCTTTAATCCTTCTCCTCCTCTTCCCCTCGGTTGTCTCTTCTCTATGTCGCTCACTGTATTTCCCTTCAGTCTCCTTCTCTCTATGTCGCTCACTGTATTTACCTTCAGTCTCCTTCTCTCTATGTCGCTCACTGTAATTACCTTCAGTCTCCTCTCTATGTCACTCACTGTATTTCCCTTCAGTCTCCTTCTCTCTATGTCACTCACTGTATTTACCTTCAGTCTCCTTCTCTCTATGTCGCTCACTGTATTTCCCTTCAGTCTCCTTCTCTCTATGTCGCTCACTGTATTTACCTTCAGTCTCCTCTCTATGTCACTCACTATAATTAGCGATTTCTTTATGGTGGGATTGGAATTGGTGATTTAGAAAAGCCTTATTGTTTCATCGATGATGGATGAAATTGAATTAGGCCTAAATGTAGAGAATAACTAATTGGATTTAGAAATAGTACTGTATTGGGTCTTTCTATACTATTACTGCCTCAGATCGGTCAAAGTTTAAAAAGAAAACAAAGTGTGTTATTGATAATATTCTCAGTCCTTTGTCTAGATGACACATCTGTATAGTGACCTGGTTAACCTACTAGACTCCAGTTATGGAGGTCCTTCTCTGTGAAAAAAACAACTGACCAGTGACTTTGCCCTGGGGATGTCCACACAGCAGAACAATAGGCTGCCCTCTTAGGAAAACAAAAAGGGTTCTTCAGCTGTCCCCAGTTTTTATTTAACTAGGCAATTCAGTTCAGAACAAATTCTTATTTACAATGATGGCCTACCCCCGGATAACGCTGTTCCAATTGTGCACTGACCTATGGGACTCCCAATCACATCCAGTTATGATACTAGTGTCTGTACTGACACCTCTAGCACTGAGATGCAGTGCCTTAAAACGCTGCGCCACTTGGGGGCCCCAATAGGAGACTCCTTTTTTGGTCGGTCCATGTAAAAACTTTTTGGGGTTCTACCTGGAACCAAAAGGGTTTTATCTGGAACCAAAAAGGGTTTTATCTGGAACCAAAAGGGTTTTATCTGGAAGCAAAAAAGGGTTCTTCAAAGGGTTCTCCTGTGGGGACACCCAAAGAACCATCTGAGGTTCTAGATAGCACCTGTTTTGTGTAGCTCTGTCCCCCTACTCCGTCTGACTGACCGACTGATGTAAACAGAACAGGCTATTTATTCCACTGTCTATCTCCCAATTGTACAATAGCTCAATGCCAATGGCTAGTTGCTATTCTTATTTTTAATCAGTTACTAAAGGTACCTTTCAAGATATGCTTTCATTAGTGTAGCCCAGAGCCATTTGTTGTTAAATAGAACGCTCTGGTGTAGACTATTGATATCAAGCCATTCTCCTTTGTTTTTGCAGCTATAGGTCTACCATTTGGTTTTAATCAGTTGGGTATTACAGTGAGGTTACCTATCAAGAACGTCCTTGGTATATGTGTAATCAGGGTGTATATTGAAACCATAAAGCCTAGACGTTGTTGAATTAATGCCCTATTGTTTCTCATGTAAATCTGCCCCAAATAGTGGATTGGGCCTTTTAACACCAATCACCAAGATCAATGGCTGACTTTATTTCATCACTCCCATAGGTCTATACTCCTACTACACAATCATGTGGATTGCTGCCCTAGATAGCTGTTAGCAAATATCCCCATGGTCTTCAATACACACATTTGTCCCTAACAACTTTGATCAAAGGAGAGGAAACTTAACATTCATTTCAAGTAGCCTTGTGATATACCATAATGTTAAGTATTTAATCATATAAGATAAATAGCCAATACAAATTCTGATAATCTGTAGGAAACTAAATATTTATTAGGTTAGGCATAATGCTTGGGTTCAGTTACCTTGTGGTAATATTAGATTATTATATATATATATATATATATATATATAGAGCCTATATCCTTATTTTGATCATCTGGAGGAAAAAAAGAGAGAATGCCAATTACCGGTGGATTTTGTATTCACACGGACTGCGCATCATCGAGCTAATAGTCACGCTACATACATTATGTAGATAGGCTTACCATTAGTGTGGGAATCTGCTTTAATGTAGAACTGTAAACATATAGGGAGGCAAGGTAGCCTAGTGGTTAGAGCAGGTAGCCTAGTGGTTAGAGACAGGTAGACTAGTGGTTAGAAACAGGTAGCCTAGTGGTTAGAGCAGGTAGCCTAGTGGTTAGAGACAGGTAGTCTAGTGGTTAGAGCAGGTAACCTAGTGGTTAGAGACAGGTAGCCTAGTGGTTAGAGCAGGTAGCCTAGTGGTTAGAGCAGGTAGCCTAGTGGTTAGAGCAGGTAGCCTAGTGGTTAGAGCAGGTAACCTAGTGGTTAGAGCAGGTAGCCTAGTGGTTAGAGCAGGTAGCCTAGTGGTTAGAGCAGGTAGCCTAGTGGTTAGAGCAGGTAGCCTAGTGGTTAGAGCAGGTAGCCTAGTGGTTAGAGCAGGTAGCCTAGTGGTTAGAGACAGGTAGCCTAGTGGTTAGAGCAGGTAGCCTAGTGGTTAGAGACAGGTAGTCTAGTGGTTAGAGACAGGTAGCCTAGTGGTTAGAGCAGGTAGCCTAGTGGTTAGAGCAGGTAGCCTAGTGGTTAGAGACAGGTAGCCTAGTGGTTAGAGACAGGTAGAATAGTGGTTAGAGACAGGTAGCCTAGTGGTTAGAGACAGGTAGCCTAGTGGTTAGAGACAGGTAGACTAGTGGTTAGAAACAGGTAGCCTAGTGGTTAGAGACAGGTAGACTGGTGGTTAGAAACAGGTAGCCTAGTGGTTAGAGACAGGTAGTCTAGTGGTTAGAGACAGGTAGCCTAGTGGTTAGAGCAGGTAGCCTAGTGGTTAGAGCAGGTAGCCTAGTGGTTAGAGACAGGTAGCCTAGTGGTTAGAGACAGGTAGAATAGTGGTTAGAGACAGGTAGCCTAGTGGTTAGAGACAGGTAGACTAGTGGTTAGAGTGTTGGACTAGTAACCAGAATGGTGGCAAGTTCAAATCCCTGAGCTGACAAAGTAAAAATCTGTTGTTCTGCCCCTGAACAAGGCAGTTAACCCACTGTTCCCAGGTAGGCCGTCATTGAAAATAAGAATTTGTTCTTAACTGACTTGCCTAGTTAAATATGTCATCCACTCTATCAGATAATAATTGTTATCATCTCAACTGCTTCCCCTCCCCCATTGATACCGGAGACTATAGATCATTATCTTAAGAGATAAGTGATTGATTGGGTCATGAACGATTTATGATATTGCCACTAGTTTATCACTATTTTACAGGGTATTATACGAACAAAACTAAGGTAATTGCTTCGGGTCGGCGTGAAAATCGTTGCGTTGTTTGAGTGGACTGGTAGGCTAGAGAGAGACCCAGTGCGAAATGCGATATGAGCGCGCTCCGGTACGTGGCACTAACCGCATGCAGAGAGGAACACACCACACATCAAAACGGAGCTTGCTTCGGGGCTACCCCACTGGTCAAAAACGGCTTGAATCAATGCTGTCCCCACGTCATTTCAAACATCAACAACTAAAATACATGTGATGACGTTGAATCGACGTCGAAAACGGATTGGATTTGCAAAAAGTAATTCACTTATAAGGGAATTTCGTATTTTTTTTTTCACCCAACTTTTAACCTAAATCCAAATGAGAGGGTGACATTTTTTGGTGTTGATTTCACGTTGCATTCCCATTAATAGACAACTCAAACAAATGTAAATCAAAACTAGGCGTTGGACCTCCTAACCTCCTTTATGGTGAAAACACACATTACGCACAGGCACCACCACCACCTCTCAAAACAAAAAGGTCTAACGTGAACAGAGGAGCTGGACCTTGGCGCTGAGCTTGTTGTGGCTGTAGGGGGAGAGCAGAGGGGAGACAAAACACCCACCGGCAGGGAGTTTCCCCACCGGTTTATTAATCTGCCCTCGGTGTCAAACCTCCGCTCTCCCGGATCAGCGTAGGAATAGACACTCACTGGGGTGTCTTCCAGCTCCTCCGAAGCTTCCTGCCGACAAGAGGCTTAGTTGCTTAGACCGCGATTTGTCTTTTACGTAGTTCTATCTCCACGATGAATGATATTCTCTCTGCGCCCTCGGTATCCCTCAGTAGGCTATCCATGAGGAATGTTAAATATATCGTAGTGAATAAGGGAGGGTGAAATAACTCGGGGATCCCTGTTGCTCCCTTTCCGCTGAGGAGTTAGAGGGTATGAACGCGCTAGCGCAGCGTCGGTGGGGTAGTCCGTCTCCGTGTTTGGTACTTGCAGTGCGGAGAGACAGAGGGACGGACGGAGAACAATGCTGCGCTGCCACCAGAGGTAAAATGGAGCTTTTACCTCTGAACGTGTCGTCTCCCCGTCGGCGAAGCTACACGGATACAGAAAAGTAGCCTTGTGTAGGCTATTGGAAAGTCAGTGGGGGTCAGGTAGTGTATTATTAAAATGAACAATAGTGAGGAATAGTCTTTTTTTGGGGTAATCTATCGCTCTTAAAATGAAATATTACGAACAATTCTCAACTCTTTTCAGAACCAACTTCATTCTGCTGTTATGAGCTCTGTGTGGTTGAATTATGTTATTTATAATTATATTAATATTTCATTTATTTTCTGTGATTTGGTGTAAATGCTATCTTACTCTCACACCATCAACTCAAAAAAAAGAGAATAAAAAAAAACATTTGGTTGTGATAGAAAACCTATAACCTATTGACGAAGGAATGGACACGGAGCTGCAGAATAACTTGATGGAAATGTAGAAACGTGTCCTCATTTGAAATAACCAGAAATAGATTCCTTCAAATCTGCTCACTTTTCTATTTTCTTCCTTAGAAAAAAGGGGTCGGGGGGGATACAGGAAAATAGAGAGCGATAGGGAATATAAGCACTGCATGAAATAAAATACACTTACCTCTTGAATCAACACACACGCACACAAAAGGAAAGAAAAAAACTAAGAAATAAATATCCTCGCTAGAAAAGCAGACTGAAAAGTCAGAATATATTCCAATAGAGAATATCTTCAGATCCAAAAATGCCCAGTCTTGAACCCCAAACCGAATGGTATCCGTTGTGTAGACTGAAGCTGTAGCAACAGTACTGGTCTGGTGTGCCTTTACTGGTCGTGAATACACACTCCAGTCTTCAGGAACGGTATTACAGGCAGGACAGATCGCTTGGGCAGAGCGCACTACAAGTGTGAATTTACATCATCCTCTAGCCCTGCATCCATAGAGCTGGATAGATTTCCTCTTGGGGAGGGGCCTCTCTCTCTCTCTCTCTTTCTCTCTCTCTCTCTCGCTCCGCTCTCTCCTCCTCTCGGAAGGGTCTCTCTCTCTCTCATCTCTCTTCATCTCTCTCTCTCTACTCTCTCGCTCTTTCTTCTCTCCTGTCTCTTCCTTCTCTCTCTCTCTCTGTCTCTCTCTCTCTTTATCTCTTCTCTCTCTATCTTCTCCTGTCTCTATCTCTCTCTGTCTCTCTCTCTATCTCTTCTCTCTCTCTCTGTCTTCTCTCCTCTCTGTCTCTCTTCCTTGCTCTTCGTCTCTCTCTCTCTCCTCCTCTCTCTCTGTCTCTCTCTCCTGTCTCTCTCCCTCTCTCTCTCTCTCTCTCTCTCTCTCTCTCTCTCTCTCTCTGTCTCTCTCTCTCTCTCCCTGTCTCTCTCTCTCTCTCTCTCTCTCTCTCTCTCTCTCTCTCTCCTACTTGCTCCTCCTTCCCCCCTCACTCTCTCAATTCAATTCAAGAGGCTTTATTGGCATGGGAAACATATGTTAACATTTTCCAAAGCAAGTGAAGTAGATAATAAACTAAAGTATAATGAGCAAAACAACTTATCAGTACTTTTTACACACAAAAGTTCCAAAATAATATAGACGTTTCAAATGTCATATTATGTGCAAATAGTTAAAGTACAAAAGGGAAAATAAATAATCTGTGTAATCTGAGGGAAATATGTGTCTCTAATATGGTCATACATTTGGCAGGAGGTTAAGAAGTGCAGCTCAGTTTCCACCTCATTTTGTGGGCAGTGTGCAAATAGCCTGTCTTCTCTTGAAAGCCAGGTCTGCCTTTCTCAATAGCAAGGCTATGCTCACTGAGTCTGTACCTAGTCAAAGCTTTCCTTATATTTGGGTCAGTCACAGTGGTCAGGTATTCTGCCACTGTGTACTCTCTGTTTAGGGCCAAATAGCATTCTAGCTTGCTCTGTTATTTTGTTTATTCTTTTCAATATGTCAAGAAATAATCTTTTTGTTTTCTCATGATGTGGTTGGGTCTAATTGTGTTGCTGTCCTGTGGCTCTGTGAGGTCTGTTTGTGTTCATGTTGTAGAATGTAACGACTCTTTTCTGGATTTTGATAATTAGCAGGTATCGTCATCATTCTGCTCTGCATGCATTATTTGGTGTTTTACATTGTACACGGTGGATGTTTTTGTAAAATTCTGAGTCTCAATATAGTGTTTGTTCCATTTTGCGAATTCTTGGTTGGTGAGTGGAACCAAGATCTCTCTCTCTCTCTCTCTCTCCCCCTTTCCATCTCTCTCTCTCTCTCTCTCTCTCTCTCTCTCTCTCTGAGTTTGGCCACTAGGGGGAGTGGAAGAAAGGGAGATGACATCAGGGATGGGCATAAATTACAAAATACCCTGAAGACCAATGTATCAAAATAAAATGTAAAATACTTTTGCAAATTATTGTATGTAATTAAAATATATGTTTTTTAAAATATATTAAAAAAATACATTTGCAAGTAGCCGGTCAAACAGCAATAACATTCCCAGTAACGGTTACAGAAACTTCTTACTTGCTATGACAGTGAAATGTGTTGTTTATCTACCTTAGTTGAATGCACTAAGATCATCCCCTAAATGACCAAAATGTAAATGTGAAAAGAAACAACTGCAAAGCACACTGGGTATTATTAATGACCTTGTTTAGGGGCAGAGCTCATTAGAATAATACTCAGCATGCTTTGCAATTGTTCACATATACAGTTATATTTTGTTCATTTAGCAGACGCTCTTATCGTACCATAGTGCCTTCAGACTTCTGATACAAATGTAGGATGAAAGGGGGCCACAAAAATGTGAACCGCGATAAAGAAATGGCATAAAACATTTTTTGTATTTTGAAAATACAAATTACAGCCTTTGAAAGTATCTTGTTCCAAAATACATTGGACTGTAATTCAGCCCAGTGTTATACAACATCAAAAATACTCAGAAGTAATTAAAATACGTATTTGAAATACATGTAAGAGAAATACTCCCCATCTCTGGAGGACATTCTGAGCCTTACAGGTGTGTTGTGTGTGTAAACCACAGTCAGAAAATGATGCTGCTCAGAAAGGAAAGGAGAACTATGTTCATTGCCTTGGCAGAGGGAAGGTTTTACCGTTATAAAGATAAAGAAACAGGAAGGGAGATGCATATAAAGAGCTTTACTTGAAGAAAGAGACGGAGAGAGCAAGGGAGATGAGGGAGGGAGACAGAGAGAGAGAGAGATATGAGGAGGGAGGGAGGGAAGGAAGGAGAGAGAGATGTGGAGCGAGGGAAGGAGAGAGAGAGATGAGGAAGGAGGGAAGGAGAAAGAGAGATGTGGAGCGAGGGAAGGAGAGAGAGAGATGAGGAAGGAGGGAAGGAGAGAGAGAGATGTGGAGCAAGGGAAGGAGAGAGATGTTTGGAGGGAAGGAGAGAGAGAGATGTGGAGGGAGGGAAGGAGAGAGATGTTTGGAGGGAAGGAGAGAGATGTGGAGGGAGGGTCTCTTCTCTGTGTCAGAAATGGTGAGGAAAATGTGTGTATTTTTTATTTGGTGGGTTAGGGACACTGGATGTGTTCTCAGCCTAATAAGAGTGACACAAACACACACACACACACACATCTAAAGGATATTGTCTATCCAAAGGATGTTTCTGGACATTGTCTATCTACTCCCCCTCATTTACCTACTGCTGTCTGTCCCTGCTGTCTCTCTCTCCAGCTCTAAGTGGAGAGGATGAGAGGCCAGCACTGTAGTGAATGAACATGCAAATGAAGAAAAAGGAAGGTAAATTAAAAACAAAGACAGCTTTGGGCGTCAGGCTTTTACGCATGTTCCTGTTAATTTGGCACGGGTCGAAAACCACTGGGAACCCAACGATACTAGATTCTTTCAATAATGTATTCAGAGCAGTGAAGAGAGACACGTGGGACAAAGAAAAAAATCCCTGTCGTTTCTCCCTACACCCCAGAGCAGTATTCAGGTCTTTTCACATTTTATACAACCTCCCTCCCTCCCTCCCTCCCTCCCCTCCCTCCCTCCCAACCCTCCCAACCCTCCCTCCCTCCCAACCCTCCCAACCCTCCCTCCCTCCCTCCCTCCCTCTCAATTCAATTTCAATTCAAGGGCTTTATTGACATGGGAAACATATGTTAACATAGCCTAAGCAAGTGAAATAGATAATAAACAAAAGTGAAATAAACAATAAAATAACATTAAACGTTAACACTCACAAAAGTAAAAGAAAAAAAATACATTTCAAATGTCATATTACAGTGTTGTAACGATGTGCAGATAGTTAAAGTACAAAAGGGAAAATAAATAAACATAAATATAGGTTGTAATTACAATGGTGTTTGTTCTTCACTGGTTGCCCTTTTCTCATGGCAACAAGTCCCCCTCTCTGTCTCTCTCTCTCTCTCTCTCAGAGTTCTTACATGATAGACAGAACAATATCAGAGATCCTAACCCAGCCTGCTCACCAATCTGTTAGTGCCGACTTCAACTGCCATTGTCACAGATCTGAGACCAGGGCATGTTACAACTGACACAAAACTGTACTAATTAAAGGCTGTTCATGGTATGCAGGACAGTATGGTATGCTAAACTTAAGCTACTATATCTATTGGTCATGACAGCTGGACTTATCTAATACATTTTCTGATAGCTGGTTTATTTAAACTTCAGACAGAAACACAACACTATAGTCTGATGGCTTGTTGGTAAGAGACAGAGCGACAGACAGACAGCCAGACAGACAGCCAGCCAGACAGACAGACAGACAGACAGACAGACAGACAGACAGACAGACAGACAGACAGACAGACAGACAGAGAGAAAGACAGTGAGACAGAGACAGAGAGACAGACACAGCGAGACAGAGAGACAGATAGAGAGACAGAGAGACAGAGAGACAGATAGAGAGAAAGAGAGAGAGAGGGACAGACAGACAGAGAGAGAGAGAGACAGAGAGAGAGAGAGAGACAGAGAGACAGACACAGCGAGAGAGAGAGACAGAGAGAGAGAGAGAGCGAGGAGATGGTACCATTGAAGAGAGAAATACATAACAAGAGAGAGGGAGAGGGTCAGGAGAGGAGAGAGCTGCCTCATTCCAGACCACACAACAGAATCAAGTGGTTTAATAGACTTAGCTATGCTGTCCCCATCTCCTCAAATTGGGGTGGAAGAGGGTCATGAGAGTCCTTCAAAGATGTGTTTGTTGTCAAAACACACTGAGATGGTTAAGATGAACAGATAGTAGAAGTACATTGCATCCTTGAGAAAGACAGGGGACCCTCCACCTTAACAAGAGATGACAGAACAGGACAGGGCAGCTGTGTGTGTGTGTGTTTTGTGTGTGTGTGTGTGTGTGTACTGAGGACAGCACACTTCCCCCTGGTGTAGAGATAACAGGACCACTGGTCCTCGGGGGCCTTCTGAGAGTGGCTCAATCACCACACGCTGACATACGGATGGGATAGGCCCGTGGGAACACACACACACACACACACACACACACACACACACACACACACACACACACACACACACACACACACACACACACACACACACACACACACACGGGACAGGCGGGTCAAGGGTGTGGTAGATTTAGGAGTGGGAGCCCATTGTCGGGGTCAGGTCACACATAGGGGCTAGGAGCCTGTTCTGCTCTGACCCCATGGAGAAGACTGAGTTATTTCCACCAGGATGTCCACCGTTGACCTCCTCTCACCTTCCTTGAGAAACCCTACCCTAACCATTCAACCCCCCACTATACCCCCTGGGAAATGTAAGCAGCAACACCTGGCCCAATATGATTACTGTTGAAAAAAATAAACAACAACTACACAAAAACCAGACCATTCTCTTCCTTAGTGGTAACTCCAAGCAGCACCAGAACATTCTCTTCCTTAGTGGTAACTCCAAGCAGCACCAGAACATTCTCTTCCTTAGTGGTAACTCCAAGCAGCACCAGAACATTCTCTTCCTTAGTGGTAACTCCAAGCAGCACCAGAACATTCTCTTCCTTAGTGGGAACTCCAAGCAGCACCAGAACATTCTCTTCCTTAGTGGTAACTCCAAGCAGCACCAGAACATTCTCTTCCTTAGTGGGAACTCCAAGCAGAACCAGAACATTCTCTTCCTTAGTGGTAACTCCAAGCAGCACCAGAACATTCTCTTCCTTAGTGGTAACTCCAAGCAGCACCAGAACATTCTCTTCCTTAGTGGTAACTCCAAGCTGCACCAGAACATTCTCTTCCTTAGTGGTAACGCCAAGCAGCACCAGAACATTCTCTTCCTTAGTGGGAACTCCAAGCAGCACCAGAACATTCTCTTCCTTAGTGGTAACTCCAAGCAGCACCAGAACATTCTCTTCCTTAGTGGTAACTCCAAGCAGCACCAGAACATCCTCTTCCTTAGTGGTAACGCCAAGCAGCACCAGAACATTCTCTTCCTTAGTGGTAACTCCAAGCTGCACCAGAACATTCTCTTCCTTAGTGGTAACTCCAAGCAGCACCAGAACATCCTCTTCCTTAGTGGGAACTCCAAGCAGCACCAGAAGTGGTTTCTCCCCCTCCCCCCCTGTAAACTAGTCAAGTCATTTGTAAAGAGTGTAGAAGGACTTGAGAAAAGACAGAGAGAAATACACACACAAAAAAAGAGAAGAAGAACAGAAATGTGACGTCTGTCTGTCTGTCTGTCTGTCTGTCTGTCTGTCTGTCTGTCTGTCTGTCTGTCTGTCTGTCTGTCTGCCTGCCTGTCTGCCTGCCTGTCTGTCTGTCTGTCTGTCTGTCTGTCTGTCTGTCTGTCTGTCTGTCTGTCTGTCTGCCTGCCTGTCTGTCTGTCTGTCTGTCTGTCTGTCTGTCTGCCTGCCTGTCTGTCTGTCTGTCTGTCTGAGTGTTCTGGCAGCTTGGGGCATAAGAGGCTTCAGTCAATGAAAACAACCTCTTCAGACAAGACACGATGACAATGACAGTTTTCCCTTGATAACGTAGGTATGCAAGAATGCCCAGGCTAGAACAATTACAGAACCAAACGGACGTATGCGCACACTCATACACACATACACATACACACACAGTTTTGTATTGCTATCCTTATGAGGACCAAAGAATTGATTCCCATCCAAAATCCTATTTTCCCTAACACCTGACCCTAAATCTAACCTTAACCTTAACCCTATGCCTAACCTTAACCTCAAACTCCTAACCCTAAAACTATACCTAACCCATAACCCATAACCCTAGATCTACCGTAACCCGTAACCCCTAACCCTCCATCTACCTGTAACCCCTAACCTTACATCTACCTATAACCCTTAACCCTACATCTACCTGTAACCCCTAACCCTACATCTACCCTTAACCCCTAACCCTACATCTACCTGTAACCCCTAACCCTACATCTACCCTTAACCCCTAACCCTACATCTACCCTTAACCTCAGTATTTTTTCTATTTAGAGTTTTTTAAATAATAATGCAGATATATACACTGAGTGGTCAAAACATTAGGAACACCTGCTCCATCCATGACACAGACTGACCAGGTGAATCCAGGTGAAAGATATGATCCCTTATTGATGTCACTTGTTAAATTCACTTCAATCAGTGTAGATGAAGGGGAGGTTGTCTTCCCTGTGGTTCAGTTGGTAGAGCATGGTGTTTGCAACGCCAGCATGGTGTGTGCAATGCCAGGGTTGTGGGTTTGATTCCCACAGGGGGCCAGTACAAAAAAAATAATGTATGAAATGTATGCATTCACTACTGTAAGTCGCTCTGGATAAGAGCGTCTGCTAAAGTGTAAATGTAGGTTTAAGAAGGGTTTTTTAGCCTTGAGACAATTGAGACATGGATTGTGTATGTGTTTTGTTCAGAGGGTGAATGAGCAGGACAAAAGATTTAAGTTCCTTTGAACAGGGTATGGTAGTAGGTGCCAGGTGCACCGATTTGTGTCAAGAACTGCAATGCTGCTGGGATTTTCACCCTCAATAGTTTCCTGTGTGTATCAAGGATGGTCCACCACCCAGAGGACATCCAGCCAACTTGACACAACTGTGGGAAGCATTGGAGTCAACATGGGCCAGCATCCCTGTGGAACGCATTCGACACCTTATAGAGTCCATGCCCTGACGAATTGAAGCTGCTCTGAGAGCAAAAGGGGGTGCAACTCAATATTAGGAAGGTGTTCCCAATGTTTTGTACACTCAGTGTATTTTGTACACAATTAAAACAATCAATTACGGGTCAGCATCTAAATATTTCTCCCAGCATTGGTAAAAGATCAGAATGATTACATTTTTGATCTGACTGATTTCTAATTGCTCCTGCCTATTTGTGAATGAGTGGAAATCCTGACCAGGTCTGACAGAATCTGTGCAGCAGATCTATGTGCTGCTGTAGGCCCTCCTTGGTTGGGGACAGAAGCATCAGATCATCAGCAAACAGTAGACATTTGACTTCAGATTCTAGTAGGGTGAGGCCGGGTGCTGCAGACTGTTCTAGTGCCCTCGCCAATTCGTTTATATATATATATATATATATATTGTCACGGTTGTCGTCGGTGAAGGAGGACCAAAACGCAGCAGGAACGTGTATGCTCATTTTGAGATTGATTAACTTCCAAAAAATGAACGTACAAAAAATAACAAACAAACGATACCACGAACAACAAACAGTCTGGCAAAGCCTAAGGCTCAACACAGAACAATCACCCACCAATAACAAACACACCCTAATATATGGGACTCTCAATCAAAGGCAGATAGACAACACCTGCCTTCAACTGAGAGTCCCAACCCCAATTAACCAAACATAGAAACACACACACTAGACTAACCATAGAATACATAAACATAGACCATCAACCAAAAACCCCGGAAATACTAAATCAAACACCCTTTAAACAAACACACCACCCTGAACCACATAAAACAAATACCCTCTGCCACGTCCTGACCAAACTACAATACTAATTAACCCTTATACTGGCCAGGACGTGACATATATATATATATATATATATATATATATATATATATATATATATATATATATATATAAATATATATGTTGAAGAGGGTGGGGCTTAAGCGGCACCCCTGTCTCACCCCACGGCCCTGTGGAAAGAAATGTGTGTGCTTTTTGCCAACTTTAACCACACACTTGTTGTTTCTGTACATTGATTTTATAATGTCGTATGCTTTTCAGCCAACACCACTTTACATCAATTTGTAGAGCAGACCCTCATGCCAATTTGAGTCAAAAGCTTTTTTGAACTCAACAAAGCATGAGAATACTTTTTTTGTTTTGTTTGTTTGTCAATTAGGGTGTGCAGGGTAAATACATTGTCTGTTGTACGGTAATTTGGTAAAATGCCAATTTGACATTTGCTCAGTACATTGTTTTCACTGAGGAAATGTATGAGTCTGCTGTTAATGATAAAGCAGAGGATTTTCCCAAGTTTGCTTTTGACGCATATCCCACGGTAGTTATTGGGTTAGGTTCCAAATATTGGGGAATATGCCAGAGCTGAGGATGACATTAAATAGTTTAAGTACAGCCAATTGGAATTTATGGTTTGTATATTTTATCATTTAATTTAAGATACCATCAACACCACAGGCCTTTTTGGGTTGGAGAGGGTTGGATTGTGTCCTGTAGTTCATTCAATGTAATTGGAGAATCCAGTGGGTTCTGATAGTCTTTAATAGTTGATTCTAAGATTTGTAATTGATCATGTGTATGTTTTTACTGTTTGTTCTTTGTTATTGTAATGTTATTGCGTTGGTAGTCGTGGTGTGAGGAATGAGGCGCAGGAAGCAACGAGCACAGGGAGTGTTGTTTTTTAATAACACTTTGAGAGAAAAAACAAAGTTCCCAAACACAGGGGAATAAATATAAGGTACGACAATGCCAAGCCGACACGAACTAGCCAGTCGATTACAACAATTAATCCCGCACGACAAGGAGCGGGCCAGCTAAACTAAATAGCCCCTCTAATGGCTAATTGACCACAGGTGTCTAAAATAAAAAAAAGGGAAAAGCAAAAGGTGGCAGCTAATAGGCCGGTGACGACGACCTCCGAGCGCCACCCGAGCAGGAGGGGGCGTCACCGTCGGTGGGAATCGTGACAGTTATAGAGCCAAAAAGATTAGAGAAGTGGTTTATCCATACATCTTGGATAGATAACTCTTCATGTTGTTGTTTGTTTAGTGTTTTCCATATTTTCCCAGAAGTGGTTAGATTCTATGGATTCTTCAATCACATTGAGCTGATTTCTGACGTGCTGTTCCTTCTTTTTCCGTAGTGTATTTCTGTATTGTTTTAGTGATTCACCATAGTGAAGGCGGAGGCTCAGGTTTTCTGGATTTCTATGTTTTTGGTTGGATAGTTTTCTCAATTTCTTTCTTATGTTTTTGCATTCTTCATCAAACCATTTGTCATTGTTGTTAATTTTCTTCGGTTTTCTATTTGAGATTTTTAGATTTGATAAGGAAGCTGAGAGGTCAAATGTACTGTTAAGATTTTCTACTGCCAAGTTTACACCTTCACTATTACAGTTGAATGTTTTAAGAGATTGAATTTGTTGTTGCCTAATAGTTTTTTGGTAGATTTCCACACTATTTTCCTTCCATCTGTAAGGACTGAAACCGAAGATGAGAAGCCATTTGTTATTGTTGTTAATTTTCTTAGGTTGTCTGCTTGAAATGTTTTGAGTTATAGGGAAGATGAGATATCAAATACTGTATGTTAACATTGCCAAAGCACGTGAAATAGATAATATACAAAAGTGAAATAAACAATAAAATCAACAGAAAACATTACACTCATAGAAGTTCCAAAAGAATAAAGACCATCTCTAATATGGTCATACATTTGGCCTCCTTTTAGGTGGTTGTAGAATTTAACGTCTCTTTTCTGGATTTTGATAATTAGCGGGTATCGGCCTAATTCTGCTCTGCATGCATTATTTGGTGTTTTACGTTGTACACAGAGGATCTTTTTGTGGATTCTTGGTTGGTGAGCGGACCCCAGACCTCACAACCATGAAGGGCAATGGGTTCTATAACTGATTCAAGTATTTTTAGCCAGATCCTAATTGGTATGTTGAATTTTATGTTCCTTTTGATGGCATAGAAGGCCCTTCTTGCCTTGTCTCTCAGATCGTTCACAGCTTTGTGGAAGTTATCTGTGGCACTGATGTTCAGGCCGAGGTATGTATAGTTTTTTGTGTGCTCTAGGGCAATGGTGTCTAGATGGAATTTGTATTTGTGGTCCTGTCAACTGGACCTTTTTTGGAACACCATTATTCTGTTAGGGCCCAGGTCTCCTCTCTCGCTCTATCTTTCTTTCTCTCTTTCTTTCTTTCTGTCTTTGTTTCCCTCTTTATTTATTTCTCTCTTTTTGTCTTTCTCTCTTTTTCTTTCTATATTTTTCTCTTTCTTTCTTTCTTTCTTTCTGTCTGTCTGTCTGTCTGTCTGTCTGTCTGTCTGTCTGTCTGTCTGTCTGTCTGTCTGTCTGTCTGTCTGTCTGTCTGTCTGTCTGTCTGTCTGTCTGTCTGTCTGTCTGTCTGTCTGTCTGTCTGTCTGTCTGTCTGTCTGTCTGTCTGTCTGTCTGTCTGTCTGTCTGTCGTTAGAGAAATAAATACTGACATGCTCCTTCCCCGGATTGGTAAGCTAGATCTCAGAAATACTCAGAAATGTGTGTTCATATGTAGGATTTTAATTTGATCACTCTGTTGCTGGATAACTTTACTGCATTGCAGGACATTTAAAACGTATATTATATTTGAGGTTTAAAAAGGGGAACCTAGTCAAAAGGCTTCTGAAGTTTTGTAATTTCCACTTTGAAATCTTCAGACTTAACTTTCCCTTAGGTAGAAACGTATCAACCCCTACAAAAATATCCATTAATTATAATCCACATAATAATTCACATTTCCTGTTGCTGCAGGATCATTTTTCCTGCTGTAGCGAACTGACTCAAATCAAGACCCTCCGTCTGTATGTGTGTATGTCGTTTCTGAGAGAGAGGGGAGTCCATCCTGTTGTTTTCCTGGAGGACAGAGTGAGGACAGAGTGAGGACAGAGTGAGGACAGAGTGAGTGAATGAATCACTAGTCTCTATGTGGGTAAGGGTACATACATGGAAATGTGTCTGTCTGCGTATTGCCCGGGATGCATATCAATATGCATGTAATTGGACGTACACACACACACACACACACATTGTTCTGAGGCATATCAATGGAGAATTTGACATGTGTCATGGTGGTAAAGTGGTTTCTTACTGTGGATGAACAAGATCTCCCATAGGATTCCCATTGTGTGTGTGTGTGTGTGTGTGTGTGTGTGTTTGTATATGTGTGTGTGTGTGTGTGTTTGTGTTTGTATATGTGTATGTATGTGTGTGTGTGTGTGTGTGTGTGTGTGTGTTTGTATATGTGTGTGTGTGTGTGTGTGTGTGTGGACAGAGATCATGTGATCAACACTAATAGCTCCTCTGATTGGTTGTACTGGGCCTCCTAGCTACAGCGAGGGGGTAGGAGAGGAGACAAGGCATTGACTAAAACAATGAGATGCCATCTTTACTTTTACTCTTTCAGCTTTTATTCAGCTTGAATTCTACATTAGCTACTAACAATTCAGCCTGGTTCCACTTAGACTGCTGAGCAAGCACACACATTGTCTTCAGGAAATGGACATTTTCTTGACTAGATAAGAGGTACTCTAGGAGGGGGTAAGGGGTAGGAGGGGGTAGAGGGAGTAGAGGGGGGGGGTGGTAACGGGTGACTTGTCAACTCAGGGTTAACCCCCCAGAACCCCCAAAGGTTAATGACCTACGAAACAATACCTTGTGATCTGATTAGATAGAAGCCTCTTCCCCTAGAGCCCTTAGGCCAATACACACACACACACACACGCACACACACACACACACACACACACACACACACACACACACACACACACACACACACACACACACACACACACACACACACACACACACACACACACACAATGAGGTAAAAGATGGGATCAGCATATAATGGCCTTCAACAATGCCTTCACAGTCCAGTGGTGCTTGCTCTAATGTGGCTCATTCAAGCACCTAACTCTATCTATTGTAATTGGTTTACTGCCTATCCCAGCACTAAATCTCCTAATTAGTCGACTTAGCATCTTTTCCCTCCACATTTAGTTGTATGCTAGCATTTTATCCCTACAATGGAGCCAATATGTGACTTTTAGTTTGAATTGAGGAGCCCTCGTTTTCAGCAACCTGGTTTGAGTAAGAGCTTTACAGTACTTGTAAGGTCTCTATTGAAAAAAAATAGATATTCTGACCTGTATGAGACAACCTTGTTAAATAAAGGTTGAATACATTTGTGTAGAAGTCTGTAGAGCATTGTGCCTCTACAATATAATACAATCTTTATTTATCCATCATATAAAGAAGATAGAATTGTAGTAATTTTTTGCTTTAACAGACACTGGACTCATCTAGAATGTATTTTGTCCCGTCTCATGAAAAGACAGCCTGTTCATGTGTTGTGTTCTTGCAGAGCTACTGTGAGCTACTGTGATTTTAATGCTCTGTGAGCTACTGTGATTTTAATGCTCTGTGAGCTACTGTGATTTTAATGCTCTGTGTGCGACTGTGATTTTAATGCGCTGTGAGCTACTGTGATTTTAATGCTCTGTGTGCTACTGTGATTTTAATGCTCTGTGAGCTACTGTGATTTTAATGCTCTGTGTGTTACTGTGATTTGAATGCTCTGTGAGCTACTGCGATTTTAATGCTCTGTGAGCTACTGTGATTTTAATGCTCTGTGAGCTACTGTGATTTTAATGCTCTGTGTGCTACTGTGATTTTAATGCTCTGTGAGCTACTGTGATTTTAATGCTCTGTGAGCTACTGTGATTTTAATGCTCTGTGAGCTACTGTGATTTTAATGCTCTGTGTGTTACTGTGATTTTAATGCTCTGTGAGCTACTGTGATTTTAATGCTCTGTGAGCTACTGTGATTTTAATGCTCTGTGAGCTACTGTGATTTTAATGCTCTGTGAGCTACTGTGATTTTAATGCTCTGTGAGCTGTGAGCTACTGTGATTTTAATGCTCTGTGTTTGTTACTGTGATTTGAATGCTCTGTGTTTGTTACTGTGATTTGAATGCCCTGTGAGCTACTGTGATTTGAATACTCATCTAGAGTGATTAGATTACATCAGTACACTCTCTCTACAGTATTTGAGACTAGTCGTTTGGTCATCTTCATGAAACATCGCACCGAATGTTTCATGTAAAATCGATTCACACTCGGTTCTCAAATTACGTTCAGAGGTGCTAAGTTCTCTGGGCCAGCAAACGCCACTGGTGTGTCTGAGCTTTAAGATGAAGGCATTGGTTCTTTATGTATAAACAGTCCTGTATTGTTGTTTTCACTGAGCTCTGCTGTGTGGAGAGGAAGTGAGTCTCAATGTTATCTCCTATCTTGAACAAAGAAGCTCTCAGCCAATCAAAATAAGATAAGATCGATCGTACACAGTCCTCAGGCCGATTGGCCTGGCTGATTAGAGCAAACAGGAAATTGCAATGTTTCCACAGTGCACCACTTTTGACCAGGGTCCATAAGGCCATAAGAGTGGCTCTAGAGGTGTTTAAAGGTGCCAGAATGCTTCAGTTTGGCTGGCGCCTTGGCTAACTTGGCTAGCGAACCGAACGAGTGAGCTTGCATACTCCCTTAATTAAAGACCTTGGCTTGAAAAATTTGAAAAAAGCGGATATAGCACTGTTTGTCCATTTTGAGATGCCATAGCCAGTATACACTTTCTCAAAATATTCAGAATTAAACTGTCCCAAGAAATCTGTCATTAATTTTGCCATTTTTGCCGAAGAGATCTTAGATTAATAATTGCGTGACTAACTAAGATATTTGGTGCAGTATTTTTCAATGAACAAATTTACATGAAAACAAGTTTTCTCTCGTTGAATGACATCAAAAACTTTATTGAAGATGTGGGAAGAATGCGTGTGATGCCTCCCTCCCTCCCTCCCACTCTCTCTCTCTCCCTCCCTCTCTCCTTCCCTCGCTCCCCCATTCCCTCCAACAATTCCTGTCCTCCTGTCTTAAAGATCCAGATTTAAAGGGAACCTGAAGAGGGTGATGACAGAGGAATAAATGGAACCTGAAGAGGGTGATGACAGAGGAGTAAATGGAACCTGAGGAGGGTGATGACAGAGGAGTAAATGGAACCTGAAGAGGGTGATGACAGATGAATAAATGGAACCTGAGGAGGGTGATGACAGAGGAGTAAATGGAACCTGAAGAGGGTGATGACAGAGGAATAAATGGAACCTGAGGAGGGTGATGACAGAGGAGTAAATGGAACCTGAAGAGGGTGATGACAGAGGAATACATGGAACATGAAGAGGGTGATGACAGAGGAATACATGGAACCTGAAGAGGGTGATGACAGAGGAATACATGGAACCTGAAGAGGGTGATGACAGAGGAATACATGGAACCTGAAGAGGGTGATGACAGAGGAATACATGGAACCTGAAGAGGGTGATGACAGAGGAATACATGGAACCTGAAGAGGGTGATGACAGAGGAATACATGGAACCTGAAGAGGGTGATGACAGAGGAATACATGGAACCTGAAGAGGGTGATGACAGAGGAATACATGGAACATGAAGAGGGTGATGACAGAGGAGTAAATGGAACCTGAAGAGGGTGATGACAGAGGAGTAAATGGAACCTGAAGAGGGTGATGACAGAGGAATAAATGGAATGGTTGAGTCGAGAGGAGATGTTTATGAGTGGTTTGAGAGGGAGGGGTCACATGGCTCAGCCCTCAGTGTGCATCCCAAATGGCACCCGATTCCCTACAGTATATAGTTCACTATGGGCCCATGGTCAGAACTAGTGCAGTGTAGACAGAATAGGGTGCCATTTGAGACATAGTTAACGGCTTGTGGTGGAGCTGTCAATGACCTGTTGTGGGGGAGGGGTGTGTGGACTGGGTGGAAACTGGAGAGGGTTTTCTTTATCCTCTGCTCTGTCTGTTGCCGCTGGTTTTTGCGGTCAACTCTCAGTGTGAGGTGGGGTTGAGGGGAGAGGTGGGGGAGAGAGCAGAGGGGGAGAGGTAGAAGTGGGGGGATTGAGGGGAGAGGTGGGGGAGAGAGTAGAGGGGGAGAGGTCGAAGTGGGGGGATTGAGGGGGAGGGGGGGGTGAAGTTTTGTCAAAGTACTGATTTGTTTGACAGGATTTTAATGTTTTCATCCTCCTTAATGCCAGGAGTTTTTCCAGGATAAAAAAAACAAAAAAAACATATGACCTGATTCGGTTACTGAGTGGTTCAGCTGTCTGAGGTACTGCATCTCAGTGCTAGAGGCGTCACTATAGACCGGTTCAGCGGTCTGAGGTACTGCATGTCAGTGCTAGAGGCGTCACTACAGACCCTGGTTCAGCGGTCTGAGGTACTGCATCTCAGTGCTAGAGGCGTCACTACAGACCCTGGTTCAGCGGTCTGAGGTACTGCATCTCAGTGCTAGAGGCGTCACTACAGACCCTGGTTCAGCGGTCTGAGGTACTGCATCTCAGTGCTAGAGGCGTCACTATAGACCGGTTCAGCGGTCTGAGGTACTGCATCTCAGTGCTAGAGGCGTCACTATAGACCGGTTCAGCGGTCTGAGGTACTGCATCTCAGTGCTAGAGGCGTCACTACAGACCCTGGTTCAGCGGTCTGAGGTACTGCATCTCAGTGCTAGAGGCGTCACTATAGACCGGTTCAGCGGTCTGAGGTACTGCATCTCAGTGCTAGAGGCGTCACTATAGACCGGTTCAGCGGTCTGAGGTACTGCATCTCAGTGCTAGAGGCGTCACTATAGACCCTGGTTCAGCGGTCTGAGGTACTGCATCTCAGTGCTAGAGGCGTCACTACAGACCCTGGTTCAGCGGTCTGAGGTACTGCATCTCAGTGCTAGAGGCGTCACTATAGACCGGTTCAGCGGTCTGAGGTACTGCATCTCAGTGCTAGAGGCGTCACTATAGACCGGTTCAGCGGTCTGAGGTACTGCATCTCAGTGCTAGAGGCGTCACTACAGACCCTGGTTCAGCGGTCTGAGGTACTGCATCTCAGTGCTAGAGGCGTCACTACAGACCCTGGTTCAGCGGTCTGAGGTACTGCATCTCAGTGCTAGAGGCATCACTACAGACCCTGGTTCAGCTGTCTGAGGTACTGCATGTCAGTGCTAGAGGCGTCACTACAGACCCTGGTTCAGCTGTCTGAGGTACTGCATCTCAGTGCTAGAGGCATCACTATAGACCGGTTCAGCGGTCTGAGGTTCTGCATCTCAGTGCTAGAGGCGTCACTACAGACCCTGGTTCAGCGGTCTGAGGTACTGCATCTCAGTGCTAGAGGCGTCACTACAGACCCTGGTTCAGCGGTCTAAGGCACTGCATCTCAGTGCTACAGGCGTCACTACAGACCCTGGTTCAGCGGTCTGAGGTTCTGCATCTCAGTGCTAGAGGCGTCACTACATACCCTGGTTTGATCCTGGGCTGTATCACAACCGGCCGTGATTGGGAGTCCCATAGGACGGTGCACAATTGGCTCAGCGTCGTCCTGGTTTGGCCCGGGGTAGGCCGTCATTGTAAAATAATAATTTGTTCTGACTTGCCTGGTTAAATAAAGGTTCAAACACTTTTTTTTGTTTTTTCTTCGAAAAATTCAGGTCCCATCATATAAAACTTTTTTTACAGTTTATTTATTACCGTGACATACCCAGAGTTTTACCTGGTTAGGTTAGCCTACCAGATCAGGAAGAACAATGGGGTCCCACACCACTCTGGGACCTGTGGTGCCACCTCAGAAAACACCACACAACTGAAATCAGCACACAACTGAAATCACCACACATCTGAAATCACCACACATCTGAAATCCCCACACATCTGAAATCAGCACACATCTGAAATCAGCACACATCTGAAATCAGCACACATCTGAAATCAGCACACATCTGAAATCACCACACCACTGAAATCAGCACACAACTGAAATCACCACACATCTGAAATCACCACACAACTGAAATCCCCACACATCTGAAATCAGCACACAACTGAAATCAGCACACATCTGAAATCACCACACATCTGAAATCACCACACAACTGAAATCACTACACAACTGAAATCACCACACATCTGAAATCACCACACAACTGAAATCACCACACAACTGAAAACACCACACATCTGAAATCAGCACACATCTGAAATCACCACACAACTGAAATCAGCACACAACTGAAATCACCACACAACTGAAATCACCACACAACTGAAATCACCACACAACTGAAATCACCACACAACTGAAATCAGCACACAACTGAAATCAGCACACAACTGAAATTAGCACACAACTGAAATCAGCACACAACTGAAATCACCACACAACTGAAATCAGCACACAACTGAAATCAGCACACAACTGAAATCAGCACACAACTGAAATCACCACACAACTGAAATCAGCACACAACTGAAATCAGCACACATCTGAAATCACCACACAACTGAAATCAGCACACATCTGAAAACACCACACATCTGAAATCAGCACACAACTGAAATCAGCACACAACTGAAATCACCACACAACTGAAATCACCACACAACTGAAATCAGCACACATCTGAAATCACCACACATCTGAAAACACCACACAACTGAAATCACCACACAACTGAAATCAGCACACAACTGAAATCACCACACAACTGAAATCAGCAACCATCTGAAATCACCACACATCTGAAATCACCACACAACTGAAATCACCACACAATGTTACAAATGGAAAATCATGTTCTATTTGTATGATGTAATATTCTGTTTTAATATACTTACATAATTTAACTTGCATATCTCAACATTTTGACATAGTATTAACATTTGTAAAAAAAAAACAGAATATTGTAGCTGGAATGGGCTTCCAGTTTCGTGACTCAGTGCATCCGGTAAAATTCTGAATGTAACAGGCTGTTACTGAAATTTCAGGTAAAAAGTAAATAAAACAAGTCTCAAATACAAGTAAATGTCTATACATTTCAGCTGTTACCATATATACTGTAGGAGTGTTGAGTTCAACGAGACCGTTCTGTTTTCACTGTCCTGCTGGGAGGGGACAGCTGTCGGGCGAGTGTCATGCGTAACCTCACGAGGTGCGGTCGAAATGTGAGAATTTCGCACGTTTACACAACAGGATTGTCTCTTGAGAAACCTGTCAAAAACGTCCCTTTGTTGTCGCCAATGTGAACACAGTCAAATAGACAGAATGAACTGTATCACAGCCTGGTACGGCAACTGCATCGCCCTCAACCGCAAGGCTCTCCAGAGGGTGGTGTGGTCTGCACAACGCATCACCGGGGGCAAACTACCTGCCCTCCAGGACACCTACACCACCCGATGTCACAGGAAGGCCAAAAAGAACATCAAGGACAACAACCACCTGATCCACTGCCTGTTCACCCCGCTATCATCCAGAAGGTGAGGTCAGTACAGGTGCATCAAAGCTGGGACCGAGAGACTGAAGAACAGCTTCTATCTCAAGGCCATCAGATTGCAAAACAGCCATCACTAGCACAGAGAGGCTGCTGCCCACATTGAGACCCAATCACTGGACACTTTAATAAATGGATCACTAGTCACTTTAAACAATACCACTTTAAATAATGCCACTATAATAATGTTACATATCTTACATTACTCATCTCATATGTTTATACTGTATTTTATACCATCTATTGTACCTTGCCTATGCCGCTCGGCCATCGCTCATCCATATACTTATATGTACATATTCTCATTCACCCCTTTACGTTTGTCTGTATAAGGTAGTTATTGTGGAATTGTTAGATTACTTGTTAGATATTACTGCACTGTCGGAACTAGAAGCACAAGCATTTCGCTACACTCCCATTAACATCTGCTTACCATGTGTGTATGTGACCAACAACATTTGATTTGCTTTGATTTGAACTGGTCTCCCCCCAGGTCTTGACAGGCACTTGTGCTGCTGTACACGATGCTGGTGTGAAAATGATGGATATTTAAAATGTAAATTGCCCCTCCAGCGGTGGATGTCACTAGCTGACTGCATATTGCTGCTGGGAAAAGCACTTTGTACAGTAAAATAAATATATTGTTTTTATCTAAATAGGCTTGAGGTGTGAAGCAGCTGCCACTCATTCAACTATATAAAGAGTAAGATGATATTTGACATGCAGACAAGGTGTTTGACTTCCACGGTAAAGGTCAGGAATCTTTCTAATCCTAGCCTCAGATTTAATCTACAAAATTACATTATCACTTACGGGTAAAGTTTGTAAAACATTTTTTAATTTTTTATTACATTTCGTTGACTTTGATGTTCAAAAATGTGCAGTTGTTGATAAAGTTGTATTTTTTGTTGTTGTTGTTGTGAAGTTCTGTTTGTCAGGTATGTTAAAGTTGTATATTGTTGCTGCTGTCAATGTAGCTCTGCAGTAAGCTTTCAAGAAAGCATTTTCTCATTTGGACTGTGTAGAAGTTGAGCTGAACTTCTGTCATGTCAAGTACATTTAATACAGCATAACTTTAGTTGACTCCAGAAGTTGAGCTAAAGTTATTTGTCAAGTTGTAGGCCCATAGTATTACTACAGCCTACAGTCGCCCCAACCTCTCCCATGTGCTGGGCAAATAAATAAAAGCCCAGAGGAGTCTCCCTTCTCCTCTCCCCTCGTTTAACTCCTGAGGATTACCTCTCATGCCTGCTTTAGCATCGTTTAAAGGGAAAACGTCTCATCGCATCAAGTCAACGGAGCTTCATCTTCTCTCTGATGTCTAACTGCCTGCCCATGGATGGGTGGAGCTTCATCTTCCCTCTGATGGCTAACTTCCTGCCCATGGATGGGTGGAGCTTCATCTTCCCTCTGATGCCTAACTTCCTGCCCATGGATGGGTGGAGCTTCATCTTCCCTCTGATGGCTAACTTCCTGCCCATGGATGGGTGGAGCTTCATCTTCTCTCTGATGCCTAACTGCCTGCCCATGGATGGGTGGAGCTTCATCTTCTCTCTGATGCCTAACTGCCTGCCCATGGATGGGTGGAGCTTCATCTTCTCTCTGATGCCTAACTGCCTGCCCATGGTAGGCTGGACAACATAATGAGTCAGAATTTACCCAAGGCTGAAAAACAACAAAATAACGTTGGCAAAGTGATCGATGACAACCGAGCTCGCTGCCCAGACTTAAATAATTACAAAGAGGAGATTCTCCTGATTAAAAAGGTACCCGATTTGAAAAAAATCCAAATATACACATTGCAAGATATTTGGCAAAGTAGACAGACATGCCTAATTTGGGACGACCTCAGAGTTCCATGAGTAATTTTTTGTTGTTGTGTACATTTTAACTATAAACAACGTGGGCAGGTGTCCATTGCCAACAATAGCAAAGCAGGCATTGTGACATAAAACAATAAACTGGGAATAGACCGTTCGGAAGGCGAGTTGGTGCCACGGTGCTCAATAGAACTAAAAGGAGATGGCAGGGTGAAAAATGCCCTAAAATAAGGCCTGTTTTTCGTAATTACTTTAAAACGACGGCAAGCAGCTGGAAAATATGGTCATATTATGATACTGGGCTCTACGGCGGATGCAATTAACTAGTTTCTATCAGAAAAAAGGATTTCATGTGTCCAGCCTACTAATGGATGGGTGGAGCTTCATCTACTCTCTGATGCGTAACTGCCTGCCCATGGATGGTGGGCGAGAAGTAAAGAATGTCAGTCTGTCATTTTCAAGTTGTGGTGGGTTGAGGCTTAATTACCAAACATATCCCAAGAGTTAATACTGTAACTCACCCCAAGAGTTAATACTGTAACCCACCCCAAGAGTTAATACTGTAACCCGTAACCCCACCCCAAGAGTTAATACTGTAACCCATAACCCCACCCCAAGAGTTAATACTGTAACCCATAACCCCAACCCAAGAGTTAATACTGTAACCCATAACCCCACCCCAAGAGTTAATACTGTAACTCACCCCAGGAGTTAATACTGTAACTCACCCCAAGAGTTAATACTGTAACTCACCCCAAGAGTTAATACTGTAACTCACCCCAAGAGTTAATACTGTAACTCACCCCAAGAGTTAATACTGTAACCCATATCCCCACCCCAAGAGTTAATACTGTTACTCACCCCAAGAGTTAATACTGTAACCCACCCCAAGAGTTAATACTGTAACTCACCCCAGGAGTTAATACTGTAACTCACCCCAGGAGTTAATACTGTAACTCACCCCAAGAGTTAATACTGTAACTCACCCCAAGAGTTAATACTGTAACTCACCCCAAGAGTTAATACTGTAACCCAACCCAAGAGTTAATACTGTAACCCACTCCAAGAGTTAATACTGTAACTCACCCCAAGAGTAAATACTGTAACTCACCCCAAGAGTTAATACTGTAACTCACCCCAAGAGTTAGAACTGTAACTCACCCCAAGAGTTAATACTGTAACTCACCCCAAGAGTTAATACTGCAACTCACCCCAAGAGTTAATACTGTAACTCACCCCAAGAGTTAATACTGTAACTCACCCCAGGAGTTAATACTGTAACTCACCCCAAGAGTTAATACTGTAACTCACCCCAGGAGTTAATACTGTAACTCACCCCAGGAGTTAATACTGTAACCCATATCCCCACCCCAGGAGTTAATACTGTAACTCACCCCAAGAGTTAATACTGTAACTCACCCCAAGAGTTAATACTGTAACTCACCCCAAGAGTTAATACTGTAACCCAACCCAAGAGTTAATACTGTAACCCACTCCAAGAGTTAATACTGTAACTCACCCCAAGAGTAAATACTGTAACTCACCCCAAGAGTTAATACTGTAACTCACCCCAAGAGTTAGAACTGTAACTCACCCCAAGAGTTAATACTGTAACTCACCCCAAGAGTTAATACTGTAACTCACCCCAAGAGTTAATACTGTAACTCACCCCAAGAGTAAATACTGTTACTCACCCCAAGAGTTAATACTGTAACTCACCCCAGGAGTTAATACTGTTACTCACCCCAAGAGTTAATACTGTAACTCACCCCAAGAGTTAATACTGTAACTCACCCCAAGAGTTAATACTGTAACTCACCCCAGGAGTTAATACTGTAACTCACCCCAAGAGTTAATACTGTTACTCACCCCTAGAGTTAATACTGTAACTCACCCCAAGAGTTAATACTGTAACCCAACCCAAGAGTTAATTCTGTAACCCACTCCAAGAGTTAATACTGTAACTCACCCCAAGAGTTAATACTGTAACTCACCCCAAGAGTAAATACTGTAACTCACCCCAAGAGTTAGAACTGTAACTCACCCCAAGAGTTAATACTGTAACTCACCCCAAGAGTTAATACTGTAACTCACCCCAAGAGTTAATACTGTAACTCACCCCAAGAGTTAGAACTGTAACTCACCCCAAGAGTTAATACTGTAACTCACCCCAAGAGTTAATACTGTAACTCACCCCAAGAGTTAATACTGTAACTCACCCCAAGAGTTAATACTGTAACTCACCCCAAGAGTTAATACTGTAACTCACCCCAAGAGTTAATACTGTAACCCATATCCCCACCCCAGGAGTTAATACTGTAACTCACCCCAAGAGTTAATACTGTAACTCACCCCAGGAGTTAATACTGTAACTCACCCCAAGAGTTAATACTGTAACTCACCCCAGGAGTTAATACTGTAACTCACCCCAAGAGTTAATACTGTTACTCACCCCAGGAGTTAATACTGTAACTCACCCCAAGAGTTAATACTGTAACCCATATCCCCACCCCAAGAGTTAATACTGTTACTCACCCCAAGAGTTAATACTGTAACCCACCCCAAGAGTTAATACTGTAACTCACCCCAAGAGTTAATACTGTTACTCACCCCAAGAGTTAATACTGTAACCCACCCCAAGAGTTAATACTGTATCTCACCCCAAGAGTTAATACTGTAACCCATATCCCCACCCCAGGAGTTAATACTGTAACTCACCCCAAGAGTTAATACTGTAACTCACCCCAGGAGTTAATACTGTAACTCACCCCAGGAGTTTATACTGTAACTCACCCCAAGAGTTAATACTGTAACTCACCCCAAGAGTTAATACTGTAACTCACCCAAGAGTTAATACTGTAACTCACCCCAAGAGTTAATACTGTAACTCACCCCAGGAGTTAATACTGTAACTCACCCCAGGAGTTTATACTGTAACCCACCCCAAGAGTTAAATACTGTAACCCATATCCCCACCCCAAAAATGTATACTGTAAGAGGACACTGTTCGCTGTTCAGGCGCTGGTTCATGTTAAATGAAAAAAAAATGTAAAAATGGTAAGAAAAAAAACATGAATATAGCATGTGCACCCTCTCCTCCCAGTTTACTTCCTGTAAGCGGTTGATACCAAAGCTAGTGGCTTGGTAAGAATAACTTTGTCACATCACTAGCAAAACTTAATAAGGAAAGCAAACTGCATATTGCATTTTTCATTTTAGTGGCTCTGTAAAAAAAAGAGAGCTATAGTTGTTTGTTAGTTGGTGTTTGGACAGTATTTACCCGCAGCCTGCTCAACTCCTTCATGCTCAGCTGAGTTAACTCCAGTAAATGTAAATGGCAGCCAGGTATTCTTTATGGGATTATTTTCTTCCTTCTCTCTCTCCTTCTCTCCCGGTCTCTCTTTCTCTCCCTCTTTCTCTCCCTCTTTCTCGCCCTCTCTCCCTTTCTCTCCCTCTCTCTCTCTTCCTCTCCCTCTCTCTCTCCCTCTCTCTATTTCTCTCCCTCTCCATCTTTCTCTCCCTCTCTCTATTTCTCTCCCTCTCTCTATTGCTCTCCCTCTCTCTATTTCTCTCCCTCTCCCTATTTCTCTCCCTCTCCATCTTTCTCTAACTCTCTTTTTCCAAGTGCAATTTCACATTCTCCTCACGTCTCCTCACGTCTCCTCCAGGAACTGATGGAAGGGAATGTCATCATTGGTCTGTGTGCATTTTGGGATCTGTCCTGTGGACTTGGACCTGGTAGTATTGTGGTAGTCATGATAGTCCAAGTTGTCTGTGCTCTATGTACATGGTGGAACTGGCACTCTGGGTAGTCTGACGGTCATGGTAGACATAATAAGTAATCCCATTAGTGCTAATATTCCTTATAGTCCCAGTCGTCCCAATAATACCAGTAGTCACAATAATACCGATAGTCACAATAATACCAGTTGTCCCAATAATACCAGTAGTCCCAATAATACCAGTTGTCCCAATAATGCCAGTAGTCCTAATAATACCAGTAATCCCAATAGTCCTAAAATACCAGTAGTCACAATAATACCAGTAGTCCCAATAGTCCCAATAGTCCCAATAATCCCAATAGTCCTAAAATACCAGTAGTCCCAATAGTCCTAGTAGTCCCAATAATCCCAGTTGGCACAATAATACCAGTAGTCCCAATAATACCAGTAGTCCTAATATTTATTATTTATTTTTTTAATCCTTTTTAATCCCTGTAGTCCTAATAGTCCCGGTAGTCCCAATAGTCCCAATAGTCCTAAAATACCAGTAGTCCCAATAGTCCCAATAACACCAGTAGTCACAATAATACCAGTAGTCCCAATAATCTCAGTAGTCCCAATAATCTCTGTAGTCCTAATATTCCTTGTAATATTCCCAGAACCAGGATTCAGAGACACTATTATAGTCCCTATTATAGTTCAAGCTGAACCTCGGCAAGACGGAGCTGCTCCTCCTCCCGGGGAAGGACTGCCCGTTCCATGATCTCACCATCACGGTTGACAACTCCCTTGTGTCCTCCTCCCAGAGTGCTAAGAACCTTGGCGTGACCCTGGACAACACCCTGTCGTTCTCCACTAACATCAAGGCGGTGACCCGATCCTGTAGGTTCATGCTCTACAACATTCGCAGAGTACGACCCTGCCTCACACAGGAAGCGGCGCAGGTCCTAGTCCAGGCACTTGTCATCTCCCGTCTGGATAACTGCAACTCGCTGTTGGCTGGGCTCCCTGCCTGTGCCATGAAACCCCTACAACTCATCCAGAACGCCGCAGCCCGTCTGGTGTTCAACCTTCCCAAGTTCTCTCACGTCACCCCGCTCCTCCGCTCTCTCCACTGGCTTCCAGTTGAAGCTCGCATCCGCTACAAGACCATGGTGCTTGCCTACGGAGCTGTGAGGGGAACAGCACCTCCGTACCTTCAGGCTCTGATCAGGCCCTACACCCAAACAAGGGCACTGCGTTCATCCACCTCTGGCCTGCTCGCCTCCCTACCTCTGAGGAAGCACAGTTCCCGCTCAGCCCAGTCAAAACTGTTCGCTGCTCTGGCACCCCAATGGTGGAACAAGCTCCCTCACGACGCCAGGACAGCGGAGTCAATCACCACCTTCCGGAGACACCTGAAACCCCACCTCTTTAAGGAATACCTGGGATAGGATAAAGTAATCCTTCTAACCCCCCCCCCCCCCAAAAGATTTAGATGCACTATTGTAAAGTGGTTGTTCCACTGGATATCTTAAGGTGAATGCACCAATTTGTAAGTCGCTCTGGAAAAGAGCGTCTGCTAAATGACTTAAATGTAATGTAAATGTAATGTCCCTGTAGTACGTATATGGTGGACCTCACAGTCCTGTCTGTTTAAATAGTGGACCTCGTAGTCCTGTCTGGTCTCTGTGTGTATAGTAGATCTCGTGGTCCTGTCTGTATATATAGTGGACCTCGTAGTCCTGTCTGTTTATATAGTGGAGCTCGTGGTCCTGTCTGTATATATAGTGGACCTCATAGTCCTGTCTGTATATATAGTGGACCTCGTAGTCCTGTCTGTTTATATAGTGGACCTTGTGGTTCTGTCTGTATATATAGTGGAAATTATAGTCCTGTGTGTATATATAGTGGAACTCGTAGTCCTGTCTGTTTATATGTTGGACCTCATAGTCCTGTCTGTATATATGGTGGACCTAGTAGTCCTGTCTGTTTATATGGTGGACCTCATAGTCCTGTCTGTATATATAGTGGACCTCGTAGTCCTGTCTGTTTATATGGTGGACCTCATAGTCCTGTCTGGTTATATAGTGGACCTTGTAGTGGACCTTCCCTGTGGCTCAGTTGGTAGAGCATGGTGTTTGCAACGCCAGGGTTGTGGGTTCGATTCCCACGGGGGGGCAGTACGGAGAAGAAAAAAAAAGAAAGAAAATGTATGAAATTAAATGTATGCATTCACTACTGTAAGTCGCTCTGGACCTTGACTACAGAGTGGAGCTTGTTACTGTTGACTCCAATCCTGTGTTGATATTCACATGTTACTGTTGACTCTAGTCCTGTGTTGATTTTCCTGTTACTGTTGACTCTAGTCCTGTGTTGTTATTCCTGTTACTGTTGACTCTTGTCCTGTGTTGATATTCCTGTTACTGTTGATTCTGGTCCTGTATTGATATTCCTGTTACTGTTGACTCTAGTCCTGTGTTGATATTCCTGTTACTGTTGACTCTGGTCCTGTATTGATATTCCTGTTACTGTTGACTCTAGTCCTGTGTTGATATTCCTGTTACTGTTGACTCTTGTCCTGTGTTGACATTTCCCTGTGTTTCACTTGGCTGACATTAGCACACAAACAAGAGCCAGCAACTGATAAAACACACACTACCGTTCAAAAGTTTGTGGTCACCTAGAAATGTCCTTGTTTTTGAAAGAAAAGCACATTGTCCATTAAAATAACATCAAACTTATCAGAAATACAGTGTAGACATTGTTAATGTTGTAAATGACTATTGTAGCTGGAAACGGTTGATTTCTTAATGGAATATCTACATAGGCGTACAGAGGCCCATTATCAGCAACCATCACTCCTGTGTTCCAATGGCACGTTGTGTTAGCTAATCCAAGTTCATCATTTTAAAAGGCTAATTGATCTTTAGAAAACCCTTTTGCAACTATGTTAGCACAGCTGACTCACACACACACACACACACACACACACACACACACACACACACAGACGCACACACACACACACAGACACTCACACACAGACACTCACACACAGACACTCACACACAGACACTCACACACACGCACACACACACACACACACAGACACTCACACACAGACACACACAGACACTCACACACACACGCACACACGCACACACACACACGCACATACACACAGACACACACACACACACACACACATACACGCATACACACACGCATACACACACGCACACACACACTCACACACACACACACGCACACACACACTCACGCATACACACTCACACACACACACGCACACACACACTCACACACACACACACGCACACACACACTCACGCATACACACTCACACACACACACGCACACACACACACACACACAGACACTCACACACAGACACACACAGACACTCACACACACACGCACACACGCACACACACACACGCACATACACACAGACACACACACACACACACACACATACACGCATACACACACGCATACACACACGCACACACACACTCACACACACACACACGCACACACACACTCACGCATACACACTCACACACACACACGCACACACACACTCACGCACACACACACACACACATACACACTGTCACAGTGGTTAATGCCCAGGGACAGGTTATGTATCTGCTACAACAGGAGGAACATTGAGAAGCAGCTGTTAGTTACTATTACTACACGTCCAGTTAATTTCTCTCAGCATCTATCAGTTCTGTTCACGTCAGACATCCTGAACAGCAAGCAAGCCAGGCAGTCAGATTGGTCAAGTAGGTAGGAAAGTTAACCAGGTCATCCGTAAATACAAGTCAGTATTTCACATCCGTTCACGTCTGAGGACGTTGGGAGATGACGTTGGAAACCGTCCACTAGGGGCAACAGTGAGCGCTTTGACCTTTCAGGTAGGTTGCTATTTTGCTAGGGTGTTGGGAACGGGGATGACGGATGGACGTTTGCATCTGCCTCTGATTCCAAAGGTTGCAAGTTCAAATTCAGCGGTAGAAATTTGTTTTTGAGATTTTGGTTTTAAAGTCTATCCAAAACTTTAACGCCTTACCATAACCACTCAGAATGAATGCCTAACCTTAAGATTTCGGAGTTAATACCTAAATTGAACCTTAAAACGCTTTGATATGTGATGTTTGCATCAATTTCTAAATTTGATGTTTAAGAAACATGGATGATGGTCGTAGTTGAGGAAAGTAGGTAGGCAGGTTGTCACACTGGTGGGTAGTTCAGACTGGTGGGTAGTTCAGACTGGTGGGTAGTTCAGACTGGTAGGTAGTTCAGACTGGTGGGTAGTTCAGACTGGTAGGTAGTTCAGACTGGTAGGTAGTTCAGACTGGTAGGTAGTTCAGACTGGTGGGTAATTCAGACTGGTAGGTAGTTCAGACTGGTGGGTAGTTCAGACTGGTGGGTAGTTCAGACTGGTAGGTAGTTCAGACTGGTAGGTAGTTCTGACTGGTAGGTAGTTCATACTGGTAGGTAGTTCAGACTGGTAGGAAGTTCAGACTGGTAGGTAGTTCAGACTGGTAGGTAGTTCAGACTGGTAGGAAGTTCAGACTGGTGGGTAGTTCAGACTGGTAGGTAGTTCAGACTGGTAGGTAGTTCAGACTGGTGGGTAGTTCAGACTGGTGGGTAGTTCAGACTGGTGGGTAATTCAGACTGGTAGGTAGTTCAGACTGGTGGGTAGTTCAGACTGGTGGGTAGTTCAAACTGGTAGGTAGTTCAGACTGGTAGGTAGTTCAGACTGGTAGGTAGTTCAGACTGGTAGGTAGTTCAGACTGGTGGGTAGTTCAGACTGGTGGGTAGTTCAGACTGGTAGGTTGTTCAGACTGGTGGGTAGTTCAGACTGGTAGGTAGTTCAGATTGGTAGGTAGTTCAGACTGGTAGGTAGTTCAGACTGGTGGGTAGTTCAGACTGGTGGGTAGTTCAGACTGGTAGGTAGTTCAGACTGGTGGGTAGTTCAGACTGGTGGGTAGTTCAGATTGGTAGGTAGTTCAGACTGGTGGGTAATTCAGACAGGTAGGTAGTTCAGACTGGTGGGTAGTTCAGACTGGTGGGTAGTTCAGACTGGTAGGTAGTTCAGACTGGTGGGTTGTTCAGACTGGTAGGTAGGAAGAGAGACAGACATACAGACAACCACTCAGCCAGCTTACCAGGCAGGCAGACAGACGGGTAGATAGGAAGATAGGCAGGCAGGAAGACAGACAGACCGGCTGGCAGACGGGTGAGAAGGAAGACAGACAGACAGACAGACAGACAGACAGACAGACAGACAGACAGACAGACAGACGAGAAGGAAGGAAGGAAGGAAGACAGGGAGACAGACAGGCAGGCAGGCAGGAAGACATATGAATAGGTAGGAAGATAGACAGACAGGCAGACAGCATGGAGGCAGGCCGTTATGGCCCTGGATGAATTTCACGCTTGTACCGATGCCTTGACGAATGAGGAGGGGGAAGGGTGTGTGGGCTGATGTGATGTCACACACAGGAAGAAGAGTTGAATCATATAATTGCAGGGAGAAGAGTTGCATCATATAATTGCAGGGAGAGTGGAGAAGTTGAGGTTTTAAAGCCCAGGTGCAACACCTGTGTGTATTCCTTCCACATCACTAAATTGGAGTGCAGCTTCACACTAATGCATATTTTGTGTGTTTGTGTGTTTTGTGTGTGTATGTTTGTGTGTGTGTCTCAGTGTGTGTGTGTGTGTGTGGCTCAGTGTCTGTGTGTGTGTGTGGCTCAGTGTCTGTGTGTGTGTGTGTGTGTGTGGCTCAGTGTGTGTGTGTGTGTGGCTCAGTGTGTGGGTTGAAATTAACTCCCTGTAAGAAATGACCTAACCTTCCCTAGAGAGTTGGGCTTTCTCCCCCCCCCCACCTCTCCAACCCCCCCCACCCCCCCACCTCTCTAACCCACCACCCCCCCACCCCCTCCCAGCTCTCCTCCCCCCACCTCTCCAACCCCCCCCACCTCTCCAACCCACCACCTCTCCCCCCACCCCCTCCCACCTCTGCTCCCCCCCACCTCTCCAACCCTCTCCAACCCCCCCCACCTCTCCAACCCTCTCCTACCCTCTCCTCCCCCCACCTCCCTCCCCCCACCACCTCTTCTCCCCCCCACCTCTCCTCCCCCCCTCTCCCCCCTCCTCCCATTCTTCTGTTAAAAGTACTTTCACCCTTCAGTTGGGAATACATTCTAAAGAGCCTATTATCGATTTCTGACCTACAGTACACCACTCTATTAGTGTGCTTGTGTGTGCACGTGTGTGGACGTGTGTGTGTGTGTGTGTGTGTGTGCGTGTGTGTGCGTGCGTGCGTGTGTGTGTGTGTGTGTGCGTGTGTGCTTGTGTGTGTGCGTGCGTGCATGTGTGTGTGTGGTGTGACAGTGATTAACTATACTGTTTGTTAGGCCATTTTCATTATCGTTCAGTACAGTACATCTGCCTCCCTCACAAGGCCTACATTATCGTTCAGTACAGTACATCTGCCTCCCTCACAAGGTCTACATTATCGTTCAGTACATTTCATCTGCCTCCCTCACAAGGCCTACATTATCGTTCAGTACACTGCCTCTGCTTCCCTCACAAGGTCTACATTATCGTTCAGTACACTGCCTCTGCTTCCCTCACAAGGTTTTTTATTTTTATTTCACCTTTATTTAACCAGGTAGGCCAGTTGAGAACAAGTTCTCATTTGCAACTGCGACCTGGCCAAGATAAAGCAAAGCAGTTCGACACAAACAACAACACAGAGTTACACATGGAGTAAACAAACATACAGTCAATAACACAATAGAAAAAAATTTCTATATACAGTGTGTGCAAATAAGGTAAGATAAGGGACGTAAGGCAATAAATAGGCCATAGTTGTGAAATAATTACAATTTAACAATTTAAACACTGGAGTGATAGATGTGCAGAAGATGAATGTGCAAGTAGAGATACTGGGGTGCAAAGGAGAAAAACAATAAATAACAATATGGGGATGAGGTAGTTGGATGGGCTGTTTACAGATGAGCTATGTACAGGTGCAGTGATCTGTGAGCTGCTCTGACAGCTGGTGCTTAAAGCTAGTGAGGGAGGTAAGAGTCTCCAACTTCAGTGATTTTTGCAGTTCGTTCCAGTCGTTGGCAGCAGAGAACTGGAAGGAAAGACGGCCAAAGGGGGAGTTGGCTTTGGGTTGACCAGTGAAATATACCTGCTGGAGCGCGTGCTACGGGCGGGTGCTGCTATGGTGACCAGTGAGCTGAGATAAGGTGGGGCTTTACCTAGCATAGACTTATAGATTACCTGGAGCCAGTGGGTTTGGCGACGAATATGAAGCGAGGGCCAGCCAACAAAGCATACAGGTCGCAGTGGTGGGTAGTATATGGGGCTTTGGTGACAAAACGGATGGCACTGTGATAGACTGCATCCAATTTGCTGAGTAGAGTGTTGGAGGCTATTTTGTAAATGAAATCGCCGAAGTCGAGGATCGGTAGGATAATCAGTTTTACTAGGGTATGTTTGGCAGCTGATTAAGCATGATAAGCCGATTCTAGATTTAATTTTGGATTGGAGATGCTTAAAACCTCTTGAGCGTCTCATCCCGTTAGCGGGATCATTTTCCAGCGAAAACTCCTAGCGACATTAGCATAACGAAATTCAATATTTTTTTTTTTGAAATATAGGACTGTCTCATATCGTTTTATAGATACACCTCTCTTGAATCGACCCTCGTTGTCCGATTTCAAAAAGGTTTTACAGGAAAAGCACAATATTAGATTATGTTAGAGGAGTACATGGTAAAAGTAGCATCATATGAATTTTCCGACCAAGCACATGCATCACATATAACCAAAAAACAGCTATATGCAGCACTAACCTTTTAGAAACTTCATCAGATGACACACCTAGGACATCATGTTACACACAGCATGCAATCTTTTGTTCAATAAAGGTCATATTTCTATATAAAAACAGCATTTTACATCGGCACCTGACGTTGACTAACTATTTTCCCATAAAATGCGTCCCGGGAAACAGTGCTACAATTTTATAAATTACTATTCGAAAACGATTTTTTTTTTTTATATTGTCAATCTAAGATTTATAGATGAATATCTCTTGAAAACACCCGTCATAACAGATTTTAAATTAACTTTACAGGGTAATCACACTTTGAGATAAAAGGGGATGCGATACTCAGAAAATGAGCTAGAAAGCTTAGCTCGTCGCCATCTTGGAACAATCGCACATCACATCTGATCTTGTATAATATTGCCAATAATCCCTCACCTTTAGTTGTCTTCATCAGAAAGCACTTCCAGGCATCCCAGGTCCACGACAAATGTATTTTCGGTCGAAAAAGTCCATCCTTTATGTTCCATTAGCTTGCTGTTGTTAGCGCGTCCGAAGGCTGTAACCAAAGGTTGATCCGGGCGCGGGACTTGGCTAATGAAAAATGACTATTTTCCCTCCTTTAGGTTCGTTCAAACATGTCAAACGTTGTATAACATTAATCTTCAGGGCCTGTTTCAACAAGAGAGCCAATAAGATTCAAGTGGGACGATTTCATTGTGTTTCAAAACGTTTCCAAAGGTGGGGGCAGACACGGCCGCCGACGTCACAATGCTGATGGCCCTCCTACTGTGACCAATTGCCACATCGTCTCCTACACTGAGTTTCGACAGTAGAAGCCTCAAACACTTTGTAAAGACTGGGGACATCTAGTGGAAGCACTGGAAAGTGCTCAATTATCATTTTTTCACGTTGTGAATTACAGGGAAGGCTGTGAAGTCGAGTCCACAATTCAGAATCCCACTTCCTGGTTCAATCGGTCTCGGGGTTTTGACTGCCATACGAGTTCTGTTATACTCACAGACACCATTCAAACAGTTTTAGAAACTTTAGGGTGTTTTCTATCCATATAAAATAAGTATATGCATGTCCTAGCTTCTGAGTTTGATTAGTAGGCCGTTGAAAATGGGAACGAATTTTTTCCAAAATGCGCTGTGGCGCCCCCAGTGGTAGGATATACGCAAGAGGTTAATGTGAGTCTGGAAGGAGAGTTTACAGTCTAACCAGACACCTAGGTATTTGTAGTTGTCCACAGTCAGAACTGTCAAGTCAGAACCGTCCAGAGTAGTGATGCTGGACGAGCGGGCAGCGATCGGTTGAAGAGCATGCATTTTAGTTTTACTTGCATTTAAGAGCAGTTGGAGGCCACGGAAGGAGAGTTGGTCTACATTATCGTTCAGTACAGTTCCTCTGACTCCCTCACAAGGCCTACATTTATCATTTAGTATAGTTCCTCTGCTGTACGGCAGAGTAAAAACAGCTGTTGTCTGTCAAATCCAGTATGTTACCAGTGGGACGAGGCATCAGTCAAAGTGTAAGATGAAATATTAGAGATTTGAACAGCTTTACTGTAGTACTGTCATCATAACCTCTCTGCTGGGGTCTAACTGAGACATTATGTCTGGCATCTGAACCTCTGCTTGCTGCAGGGCACACACACACACACACACACACACACACACACACACACACACACACACACACACACACACACACACACACACACACACACACTCTGACACACACTGACACACACTGACACGCACAGACACGCTCTGACACACTCTGACACACTCTGACACACACTCTGACACACAGACTGACACACACTGACACACAGACAGACACACACTCTGACACACACTGACACACTCTGACACACAGACAGACACACACTCTGACACACTCTGACACACACACAGACACACAGACTGACACACACTGACACTCTGACACACACACTGACACACAGACTGACACACACACTGACACGCAGACTGACACACACTGACACACACACTGACACACTCTGACACACACACACACAGACACACAGACTGACACACACTGACACACTCTGACATACTCTGACACACACACAGACACACACACAGACACACAGACTGACACACTCTGACACACTCTGACATACTCTGACACACACACAGACACACACACAGACACACAGACTGACACACACTGACACACTCTGACATACTCTGACACACACTCAGACACACACTCAGACACACACACACTGAACCCTACCTGCTTCTCTTAGTGTTATTTTCTCTCAGTCAGACAGCATCCTCCTTAGAGACTGAGGTGTGTTACAGAATGTCAGACAGGTAGTAGGAGCCACATATCATATATACTGTGTGTGTGTGTGTGTGTGTGTGTGTGGGTGTGTGTGTGTGTGTGGGTGTGTGTGAGTGTGTCTGTGTGTGTGTGTGTGTGGGTGTGTGTCTGTGTGTGTGTGTGTGTGTGTGTGTGTGTGTGTTGTGTGTGTGTGTGTAGTTTACTCATGCATATCCACCAAGCCACAGAGGGTCTGAGACTCTACTGTCTCTCTCCTAGTGATATGTATGTAATGTCAATATGGCAGAGGTTCACAAAACCCCTTTTGTGACTGAGGCCTTCCAACCTTCCAGATCACCCGGTGGCAACAAGAGAGGTTAGCCATGTTAAACCTCCCTTACCCTGTCAGAGACCACTTAGACTGCTGCTCCACCTTACCCTGCCAGAGAACACTGCTGCTCCACCTTACCCTGCCAGAGAACACTGCTGCTCCACCTTACCCTGTCAGAGAACACTGCTGCTCCACCTTACCCTTACCCTGCCAGAGAACACTGCTGCTCCACCTTACCCTGCCAGAGATCACTGCTGCTCCACCTTACCCTTACCCTGCCAGAGATCACTGCTGCTCCACCTTACCCTGCCAGAGAACACTGCTGCTCCACCTTACCCTTACCCTGCCAGAGATCACTGCTGCTCCACCTTACCCTGTCAGAGAACACTGCTGCTCCACCTTACCCTGCCAGAGAACACTGCTGCTCCACCTTACCCTGCCAGAGACCACTGCTGCTCCACCTTACCCTTACCCTGCCAGAGAACACTGCTGCTCCACCTTACCCTTACCCTGTCAGAGATCACTGCTGCTCCACCTTACCCTGCCAGAGAATACTGCTGCTCCACCTTACCCTGCCAGAGAACACTGCTGCTCCACCTTACCCTGCCAGAGAACACTGCTGATCCACCTTACCCTGCCAGAGAACACTGCTGCTCCACCTTACCCTTACCCTGCCAGAGAACACTGCTGCTCCACCTTACCCTTACCCTGTCAGAGATCACTGCTGCTCCACCTAACCCTGCCAGAGAACACTGCTGCTCCACCTTACCCTGTCAGAGAACACTGCTGCTCCACCTTAACCTTACCCTGCCAGAGAACACTGCTGCTCCACCTTACCCTTACCCTGTCAGAGATCACTGCTGCTCCACCTTACCCTGTCAGAGAACACTGCTGATCCACCTTACCCTGCCAGAGAACACTGCTGATCCACCTTACCCTGCCAGAGAACACTGCTGCTCCACCTTACCCTTACCCTGCCAGAGATCACTGCTGCTCCACCTTACCCTGTCAGAGAACACTGCTGCTCCACCTTACCCTGCCAGAGAACACTGCTGCTCCACCTTACCCTGCCAGAGACCACTGCTGCTCCACCTTACCCTTACCCTGCCAGAGAACACTGCTGCTCCACCTTACCCTTACCCTGTCAGAGATCACTGCTGCTCCACCTTACCCTGCCAGAGAATACTGCTGCTCCACCTTACCCTGCCAGAGAACACTGCTGCTCCACCTTACCCTGCCAGAGAACACTGCTGATCCACCTTACCCTGCCAGAGAACACTGCTGCTCCACCTTACCCTTACCCTGCCAGAGAACACTGCTGCTCCACCTTACCCTTACCCTGTCAGAGATCACTGCTGCTCCACCTAACCCTGCCAGAGAACACTGCTGCTCCACCTTACCCTGTCAGAGAACACTGCTGCTCCACCTTAACCTTACCCTGCCAGAGAACACTGCTGCTCCACCTTACCCTTACCCTGTCAGAGATCACTGCTGCTCCACCTTACCCTGTCAGAGAACACTGCTGATCCACCTTACCCTGCCAGAGAACACTGCTGATCCACCTTACCCTGCCAGAGAACACTGCTGCTCCACCTTACCCTTACCCTGCCAGAGAACACTGCTGCTCCACCTAACCCTGCCAGAGAACACTGCTGATCCACCTTACCCTGCCAGAGAACACTGCTGCTCCACCTTACCCTTACCCTGCCAGAGAACACTGCTGCTCCACCTTATCCTGCCAGAGAACACTGCTGCTCCACCTTACCCTGCCAGAGAACACTGCTGCTACACCTTACCCTGCCAGAGATCACTGCTGCTCCACCTAACCCTGCCAGAGAACACTGCTGCTCCACCTTACCCTGCCAGAGATCACTGCAGCTCCACCTTACCCTGCCAGAGATCACTGCTGCTCCACCTTACCCTGCCAGAGAACACTGCTGATCCACCTTACCCTGCCAGAGAACACTGCTGCTCCACCTTACCCTGCCAGAGAACACTGCTGCTCCACCTTACCCTGCCAGAGAACACTGCTGATCCACCTTACCCTGCCAGAGAACACTGCTGCTCCACCTTACCCTTACCCTGCCAGAGAACACTGCTGCTCCACCTTACCCTTACCCTGCCAGAGAACACTGCTGCTCCACCTTACCCTGCCAGAGAACACTGCTGCTCCACCTTACCCTTACCCTGCCAGAGAACACTGCTGCTCCACCTTACCCTGCCAGAGAACACTGCTGCTCCACCTTACCCTTACCCTGCCAGAGACCACTGCTGCTACCCCTTACCCTGCCAGAGAACACTGCTGCTCCACCTTACCCTGCCAGAGATCACTGCTGCTCCACCTTACCCTGCCAGAGAACACTGCTGCTCCACCTTACCCTGCCAGAGAACACTGCTGCTCCACCTTACCCTGCCAGAGAACACTGCTGCTCCACCTTACCCTGCCAGAGAACACTGCTGCTCCACCTAACCCTGCCAGAGAACACTACTGCTCCACCTTACCCTGCCAGAGAACACGGCTGCTCCACCTTACCCTGCCAGAGAACACTGCTGCTCCACCTTACCCTGCCAGAGGTGAGATTTGATGTTTGTGGTGCATCCATAGCACCAGCCTAAAACCCTTCACACTACTGAACCAAACCAAGCTGTAATGACCTAATCTGATTAAGCATATCAACAAGCTAATTATTAGAATCAGTCATGCTAAATTAGTGTTGGCGTGAAAACCTACAGGACGGTATCTCTCCAGGAACAGGGTTGGAGTTAAAACCTACAGGAGGGTATCTCTCCAGGAACAGGGTTGGAGTTAAAACCTACAGAACGGTATCTCTCCAGGAACAGGGTTGGAGTTAAAACCTACAGGAGGGTTTCTCTCCAGGAACAGGGTTGGAGTTAAAACCTACAGGAGGGTATCTCTCCAGGAACAGGGTGGAGTTAAAACCTACAGGAGGGTATCTCTCCAGGAACAGGGTTGGAGTTTAAACCTACAGGAGGGTATCTCTCCAGGAACAGGGTTGGAGTTAAAACCTACAGGATGGTATCTCTCCAGGAACAGGGTTGGAGTTAAAACCTACAGGAGGGTATCTCTCCAGGAACAGGGTTGAAGTTAAAACCTACAGGACGGTATCTCTCCAGGAACAGGGTTGGACAGACCTGACTATGTATATCCTATTGTGTACATATCAGTTTATTTACTATTTACTTCTAACTACTACTACTATTAGTACTTGTAACTACTACTACTATTAGTACTTGTAACTACTACTACTATTAGTACTTGTAACTACTACTACTATTAGTACTTGTAACTACTACTACTATTAGTACTTGTAACTACTACTACTATTAGTACTTCTAACTACTACTACTATTAGTACTTATAACTACTACTACTATTAGTACTTGTAACTACTACTACTATTAGTACTTGTAACTACTACTACTATTAGTACTTGTAACTACTACTACTATTAGTACTTGTAACTACTATTACTATTAGTACTTGTAACTACTACTACTATTAGTACTTCTAACTACTACTACTCTAACTACTACTACAATGTTTTTATTATTGATGTTGATTATTGTACTGTCGAGGCACGCAAGCGTTTCACTGCACCTTTCATACATGCTGTAAACTTTGTGATGAATAAAATTAGACTTGATTTTCATTTGATTTAGCTCATACGGAATAAAATGCTCACAGATACATATGAAAACATACAGTGCCATTGATTTTTTTCCACATTTTGTTGTGTTACAGCCTGAATTTAAAATGGATTACATTTAGATTTTGTGTCACTGGCCTACTCACAATAGCCCATAATGTCAAAGTGGAATTATCATTTTTTTTTGTTAAATGAAAAGCTGAAATTGAGTCAATAAGTATTCAAGCCCTGTGTTATGGCAAGCCTAAATAAGTTCAGGTGTAAAAATGTGCAAGTCACATAATACGTTTCATGGACTCACTCTGTGTGTAATAATAGTGTTTAACATGATTTTTTTTATGACTACCTCATCTTTGTAGCCCACACATGAAATTATCTGTAAAGTCCCTCAGTCAAGCAGTGAATTTCAAACACAGTTTCAACCACAAAGACCAGGGAGGTTTTCCAATGACTTACAAATAAGGGCACCTATTGGTAGATGGGTAAAAAACAAAACAGACGTTGAATATCTCTTTGAGCATGGTGATGTTATTAATTACACTTTGGATGGTGTATCAACGGGTGTATCAACAGGTGTCCTTCCTAACTCAGTTGCCAGAGATGAAGGAAACCGCTCAGGGATTTCACCATGAGACCAATGGTGACTTTAAAACAGTTACAGAGTTTAATGGCTGTGATAGGAGAAAACTGAGCATGGATCAACAACATTGAAGTTACTCCACTCCGAAATGACAGAGTGAAAAGAAGGAAGCCTGTACAGAATAAAAATATTCCAAAACATGCAACCTGTCTGCAATAAGGCACTAAAGTAAAACTGCAAAAAAAGTGGCATAGAAATTAACTTTATGTCCTGATTACAAAGCGTTATGTTTGGGGCAAATCCAACACAACTCATCACTGAGTACCACTCTTCATATTTTCAACCTTGGTGGTGACTGCATCATGTTATGGGTATGCTTGTCATTGGCAATGATTAGGGAGTTTTTTGTTGTTGATAAAAAAATAAACAGAATAGAGCTAAGCGGAGGCAAAATCCTAGAGGAAAACCTGGTTTAGTCTGCTTTCCAACAGACACTTGGAGAGAAATTCACCTTTCAGCAGGACAATAACTTAAAAACACAAGAATAAATATACACTGGAGTTGCTTACCAAGACGACATTGAATGTCCCTGAATGGCCTAGTTACAGTTTTGACTAGTTACAGCTCGAAAATCTATGGCAACACCATGTACCTTTTTCATGTAGATTTTGTTTGCTTCAGTGACAGATTTACCAACTCAAACACTGTATAAGCTGCATACTAAAACAGGTATTTGTGTTTGTACAATGACAATGGCAACTTTCCATGTAGCAGCTTGACTGGCAGTTTCGTTGTTAATTCCACAGGATTTCACTTTGAAATTGAAGTGACGGCAGAGATATAGCCTTTCACATTGTTTCTCATTGACCTCGTTGTCTGAGTTGTCTGAGTTGTCTGTGCACCACTTAACAATTGGTTTGAGAGTGTGTGTGTTTGGGGGTGCGTGCCTTTGTGTGTGTGTGTGACCCTTAACAAGCTATTTGTTTGTGGCTGGCACTGCTGCTGCAGCTGTGTCTTTGGGTTCATGGTCCGCCACGGTGAGATTGGCTGTGTGGCACTAATTACTAATGCTCAGAAAACAAACAAGACTGGAGGAGAGAGAAGCTGTAGTGATCAGACTCTCTCTCTGTCTCTCTCTCTTTTGCTGTCACTCTCTCTCTCTCTCTCTCGCTCTCACTTGCTCTCTCTCTCTCTCTCTCTCTCTCTCTCTCACTCTCTCTCTCTCTCTCTCTCTCTCACTTGCTCTCTCTCTCTCTCTCTCTCTCTCTCACTCTCTCTCTCTCCCCTACTCTCTCTCTCTTCTCCCTTTCTGTCTCTCTCTCCAGCTGCTCCTAACTCTAATCTACTCAGGTAATACCTCTCTAACCGATCGATTCCGTGCATCTAAAACAACAACCTAGGCTCCTCTCCTTTGCAGCCACTCACGAAATTGGCAAACAGATGCTCGGTCAAAGCCTTGGCAGGTGAGAAGTGCTTTGGCCAGCTCTAACTCATTCCTTTATGCACGTTTAGCTTTCTGGTGGCACATTAGTCATTAATTAAGACACCCATCTCTCAGACTCATTCCGCTCTCTCTCCATCTCTTTGTCATGGCTGACGCCCGTGGAAGTCGCTGTTACGTTTTCTTATTTTCTAAGGCCTTGAGTCCAATATAATAGAGAGAATAGAGAACTAACTGAAGGATGTAGAAGTACTTGACCTTTATGCCTGAATGGTTGGATGGGTTCTTTATTTAGTTTTAATGGTAAT